>NW_028315218.1:0-36281 GCF_054131065.1 Drosophila arizonae
AACATTGTGGAGGGAGTCGTATCGGCTAGATACTTTTGATCCCGCGGTCTTTTCAGAGGCTATTCAGTCTCTGGGTACAATTGGTAATGCTGAGGCCAGAGCATGCCAAATGGTAGCCCAAATACAGGGTGCCTGCAATAGCAGCATGTTACGTCGCAAGCAGTTCACGCGACAACATGAGCCTACGTATTGTGAATACGCAAATAGGTGACATTCGTCGCAAATGCATCCAGGCGAGAAGAAGCTACCAACGGGCTCGCGGTAGGGTCAACCGTTTTTTGAGAAACAGTTAGCTTACCAGGCAGCTAGAGACAGCTGAAGAAGGCCATTCGGGCAAGCAAAGAGAATGTTTTTACAGTTGTGCGACTCAGCCGAATATGACCCTTGGGGCAGGGCATATAAGATAGTAGTTAAAAGACTATACGCAGGTAGACAGGTGCAGCCTACGGATCGTCTGGAGCTTAATCGATTGTGGAAACACTCTTTCCAGAAAGTCTAAGCTCCATTCACGCCCCTGAGTCCGAGTCTGCTGATCAGGGCTCAACGAGCACTGTGAAATTGTTTTAGTTACATAGGAAGAAATATCAGTAGTTTCTCCGAGGTCTTAGAACCAACACAGCTCCAGGGCCGGACGGGATCCCAAATCGTGCGCTAAAGCTAGCCCTCGCCTTGCACCCAAGTACGTTCGCGCGAATTATTTAATGAATGCCTGATCCAAGAGACGTTCCCGGCAAAATGGAAAGCCCAGAATCTGGTATTGCTACCCAAGGCTGGCAAACCACTAGATGAGCCATCTTCGTACAGACCGATCTGTCTCTTAGACACCATGGGAAAGGTGTTTGAGAAACTGATCTGCTCTAGGCTGGAGACTGCGATTGCAAGCGCCGGAGGCCTGTCACCAAACCAATTTGGATTCCGGAAGGCCCGGTCAACAACGGACGCGCTTAACAAAGTTGTCGGTCTGGCCACTTCCGCTATTTCAAGGCACCAGATGGAGGCACGGGACGAAGGAATACTGCATCATCGCGACCCTGGATGTAAGGAATGCCTTCAACACAGCTAGTTGGGATATGATACTGAATGCGCTGTCACAATATAATATCCCTAAATATCTAAGAGAGATAATAAAGAGCTACTTCAGAGGAAGAACACTGGTATACAACACGAGTGAGGGTCCCCAAACTCATACAGTTGTCAGCTGGAGTACCCCAAGGCTCAGTGCTGGGGCCTCTCCTATGGAACATCATGTACGACGGCGTACTTGCGCTTGGAACTACCAGCAGGCGCGCACACCATTGGCTTTGCTGATGATGTAGCTGTCGTAGCCATAGGAAAGGAGCTAAAAGATACAGAGGATATGTGCAGCGAAAGTATCAATCGCATACGAAGCTGGTTGACAGGAGCTGGGCTCGAGCTTGCGGCACACAAGACCGAAGTTGTACTAGTCAGCAGTCGCAAAAGAGTGGAAACTGCCAATATAAAGATCGGCAGCGTCACCATTGCGTCCAAGAGGGCGATAAGATATCTTGGTGTCATGATAGACACAAGATTGAACTTTCCGCGAGCACTTAGAATATGTGCAAAAAAGGCAGCTGATTCTTGTAGAGCTTTCTCGAGAATCATGCTTAACACGCGGGGACCTAAACAGCAACGACGTCTCCTCCTAACGAGCGTCATTAGGTCTGTCATCCTCTATGCTGCGCCAATATGGGCAAGAGCGATGGCAACGCCGAGCTACAGCCGAGGCATTTGCGCGATCTACAGGCTGAGCGCAATCAGAGTCAGCTGCGCTTTCAGGACTATCTCCGATGACGCGGCGCTCGTCATAGCCGGTATGGTGCCACTGGAGTATTTGGTCGCCGAAGCCGTGGAGCGGAATTCGCACGGGCCTACGCGACTCAACGTTGTCAGGGCGAACAGCATCGCACGATGGCAAGAAGGTGGAATAGCTCAGCTAAAGGGCGGTGGACGCACAAGCTCATCCCGGAGCTTGAACCATGGGTTAACCGCAAACATGGCGAGGTTAACTTCTACCTTACGCAGATCCTCTCGGGTCATGGATGCTTTCGGAGCTATTTGAAGCGCTTTGGCCACGAGGAATCTGACGAGTGCCCCTGGTGCGAGCGAGGGCATGTGGAAGACGCCAACCACATTCTTTTCGAATGTGGACGGTTCCTGGAGGAGAGGCGTCGTCTGGAAGAGGCAGTGGGCCGCTCCATCAGAGCGGACAACTTAGTCAACGCCATGCTGGAATCGGAGGAAGCTTGGGAACTAACAAGCACCTTCGCGGCCACGGTGATGATGGAGCTCCGCAGAGTCGAGCGATCGAGAAGACGAGCTGTCCCAGGCTAAGGTAGCGCATAGTGCTTGCGAAGCAATGCTTTACGCCCGTCCCGCAAGCACCGCGCGCTATCCTAGCCACCACGCACCTTGTAATTTGCTATATAATTTTGTTAATAAATGAATATATAAAAAAAAAAAAAAAAAAAAAAAAAAACACACACACACGCACGCACACACAGGCATACATACACACATACATACACACACATACACACACATACACACACACACACACACATACACATAACAATTACATACATATACACACACAGGCATAAACACGCATGGGCGGCAGTGAGCGCTTACTATGAGAACTTAATTACTTAATAACTTTTGTGGACGTACGATCTTCTTGAAACTTTCAGATTATGATTATAACATGGATATGCATGTAATAGCCAAAGCACAAGTCTCTAGTATTTGAAATACGCTTTACAAAAGTGAGGGTGAGGGGGTGAATTTAAGGGTGGGGGTAAATTTTAACAAAAACCGAAATTGTATAAATTGCATATAAGCATACATTAAAAATTTGGAACTCTAGCAATAAAGGTGTAGAAGATATAATTTATAACTGGTTTTCGATAAGGTTTTTTTATCGATAAAAAAAGATCGGGATGAGTTATCGATTTTTAATGATAAACTTGATATGCGCGCTGTAATTACGGACATTTAAAAAAATTTGAAGTCTCTAGCTCTTATATCTTCTGAAATCGACGCGTTCATACATACGGACAGACGGACAGACAGACGGACAGGGCCAAATCAACTCAGCTCGTCGCCCTGATCAAGAATATATATACTTTGTGGGGTCTGCCACGCCTCCTTCTGCCCGTTACATACTTTTTCACAAAACCATTATACCCTGATTTCCCATTTTCAATGGGTTCAGGGTATAAAAAAGAGCATAATGCATAATCACTAATCTTCCTATCACCATTCCACTATCTTCATTTCGATCAGCTGATCTAAGGCTGAGAGAAAAAGCTCTCCAAAAGCTTTCTTATCGTTTGTTTATATTCTCTTATGCCTTCTGCCCAAAACAACAAGTTACATATGTATAATTATTTTGTTTATATTAAATCTAATGAAGTTTAATTAAGTTTAATTATTTTGGGGCCATGCGGCGCGTTTCTATAGGTTTTTAGCTCACCTAGCTGGGAATGGGGTCGCTGACAATATAGGCAGGTAACCAGCGATCAAGGTAGGGTGGGCACGGTCGGTCGCCTTAATATCAAAGGCCGACTTTCGCTGAGCAGGCACATATTTGCTTGCGCAGTGAGACCCAGCTTGGACAGGTATGTTGGTGTGTGTCTAAATCTGTTCTATCTCTATCTCTCTCTCTCTTCTTTTCTCTCTTCTAAGCAAGTGGCCGAAGATAATCGTTTGCACGCGATTTTTATTAATAAATATATCTTGGCAGCGCTAGGAGTCGCAGTTCCCCTCTTCTTACCCCCTTCCCTTCTCCTGATGACCCATTGGCCGGATCCAGCGCGTGCACTGCTCTAATCCTCCTATTCCACCATCTGCGCTTGATAATGTAACTCGTTACAGATTCTCTTCAGTCATAATTACTAAAATTGTTTAACTTGTCTTTAGATACTTCCGTATTCCCTAAAATTTGGAAAGAATCTTTCATCATTCCCCTATATAAAAAAGGTAGAAGATCTGATATTTCTAATAATAAAAGCATAGCGAAATCATCTGCTATTCCGAAATTATTTGAGAAAATTATAACATCTGCCTTGCAGCATTTTTGCAAATCGACTTTTCAACCATCTCAACACGGTTTTGTTCAAAATCGATCAACGTCCACTAATTTACTTGAATTTACTTCGCTTGTCAATGACAGTTTTTCTAAAAAAATGCAAATTGATGTTATTTATACTGACTTCAGTAAAGCATTTGACTCAGTACATCATCAGATACTAATTCTAAAGCTTGAACGCTTAGGATTTTCACCTAGACTTGTGTCTTGGATTTCGTTCTATTTAAAGGGTAGAACCCAAAGAGTCTTGCTGAAATCAGCTACTTCTAAACTTATCTTTCTTTCGTCTGGTGTACCTCAGGGTAGCCATTAGGGTCCCTTGCTCTTTTCCCTTTTTATAAATGACCTTCCTAGCTGTATCTTATTATACTATATTTATGTATGCCGATGATGTAAAACTTTGCCTTTCGTACTCCAGTGCAAATCGACATCTTCACCTTCAAAATGACCTTAATGCATTTCAACTTTGGTGTGTGGCGAACCAGTTATATCTTAATTGCTCAAAGTGTCTGACAATGACCTTCAGTCGTACCGTTCCTTTAATTGTTGATTATAAAATTAGTGACATTTCCTTACAACGCATCTTTACAGTCAAAGATCTTGGTGTGTTCTTTGACTGTAAACTAAATTTTAATCTTCATATTTCTACCATCATCAATGAATCTAAAAGTGTGCTTGGCTTTATTAAACGTTGGTTTAAAGAATTTAATGATACTTTTATCACCAAGCAATTATTTATTTCGCTTGTGCGTCCTATCTTAGAGTATTTCTCAGTTGTATGGTCTCCGCAACATAAACTGTATAAGAATCGTATCGAATCGGTCCAAAAACATATTCATCTTTTTGCCTTAAGAGATCTTAGATGGGACAGTAATGTACGATTACCGTCTTATCATAGTAGGCTTCAGCTCATTGACCTTCATCGTTAACCAATCGTAGAACAATTTTAGGAATTGTTTTTCTGCATAAATTGATTAGCGGTGATATTGATTCGCCCTCTTTGTTGATGCGTCTTAATTTTTCAGTTCTATCCCGAACAACTAGACACTATCGTCCACTTAATTTACCGTTGTGTACTACGGATTATTCTTTGCATAGTGCGTTTCATGTTCTTTGTGTTAACTTTCATAAATATTATCACGTATTTTCCTTAGAGCTCTCTCTTCCTAAATTAAAATCTTTACTATTAGCTTATCTTAGGGATATCACCCGCAGTGTCCAGGCATAAGCACTGTACTTAATATTTATTTTAAGTTTCATTCACTTTCTTTTCATAGTCCGAATAGTATCACTGACCACATTTGGCTGTGAAATGGGGCATAGCTGGCCGGACTGTGCTCAATACCCCCTTCGGGTTGGTGATACTATTGTCATTGATTCTGTAATTAATTTAGGGATTTTTAATTTTTAGTTGACTATCGTTATGTTAATATCTTAAAAAAAAAAAAAAAAAAAAAAAATAGTTAAGTTCTTTTTTTTTAATATTCTAATTTTTTAATTTTAGTTGACTCTAGTTTTGTCAATATTTTTAAATAAATAAATTCAAATTTAAATTACAGATAGCCTACAAAAGAGCATTGCCATTGATTAAAATAGAAAAACAAAACGTAAAATAGAATATGATTAAAAAAAAAAAAAAAAAAATATATATATATATATATATATATATATATATGTAACAATTATATTGTATATATTGTGTATTTATTAGTTAGATTGAGTGTTTGTGGTTGAAATTAACAGAGTATTGACTTTAACAACTTTGGAACACTGTGACTACTTGACTTCTAATCACCAGCGTGTACGTCTTTCTTCTTAAAATGTCTTCTTAGCAGCACGTCTTGTTTCATCAACGCCTTCTCAATCACTGCCCTCGTCTTTTTATGGAGTTGCCATCCTGTTGCTATTGTGTAACTAGGATGCCACACCGCTCGACAACGCTTCTCATGCCACATTACATTCGGTCATCCTGATCATCATCTGCCCCAGATGATTCCTCTGAATCTGTTCCTTCGTTGTAGTCCAAATAACGCCAAAGCTTCATGTTGTCTTCACTGGTGCACGTCATATTCGGGCCTGAAAAATCTGCAGACTTCTTTACTTCATACCTACCATTTCTTTTTACTTTGGTAACTTCGTATGGTCCAAGATATTTGTTTGCCAGCTTTCTGCCCGTTACAAATTGTGTGACTCTAATGGCTACTAGGTCTCCCAACTGATAGCCGTGTGGTCCCTTTCGTTTTTTGTCAAAGTTGCGCTTATATTTGGTTTGTGCTTCTTGTATCTGCTGTCTTGCTTCTGCTCTTATACGGTTGCGATCATCTTGTAGTGATACTAGTATTTCCTCTTCTAAGATTTTTTTCAATTCGGGGTCTGTCTCGTTTCTCATTTTTACTCCAAACATGATTTCAAATGGTGTAAACTTTGTTGACGAATGCATATGGGAATTTAAACATTGCTGCACCTGTGATGTATATTTATACCATTTAGATGTTTCTGCTGCTGACATCTTGGCGAGAACAGAAATTATGACTCGATTAACACGTTCTATTTGACCATTTCCTCTTGCCACTCCTGTAGTTGTCTCGATGTGATCTATCTTTCGGTTTGTACAGAACTCCTTAAATTGCTTTGATGTGAATGCGGCGCCTCTATCGCTTATTATGCGTTGTGGATTTCCGAAAATTTCTACCCAAGAATTCAAATGTTTGATAACTTCCGCTGTATCTGTTGACTTTGTAGGATATAGCCAAACATATTTGGAAAATCCATCTACGACTGCAAATATGTATTTATAGCTTTTTGATGTAGGATCCAGCGATCCCAGATGATCAACGTGTAATGTGGTCAATGGAGCTTCTCCTTTGTCAATACAATGTAAAAAGTCCTCCTGTTTTCCGAGCTTCTGGTTGTGTGTGATGCACTGTATGCAGTTAGAAATAAACTGCCCGATTTTTCTATCCGCATAGTGGAATATAATAGTCTTGTTGTATAGCGTGCTTTGTCTTCTGAACACCCATATGACCAAAGTTGTGAGCCGACCGTATTATCTCTTTTTCCATGCTTTTCGGTACTGCTAGCAAATCCAGTCCATTCATTTGTTTATAAATCAGATTATTTTTAATTTTGAAATCCGCGTACGGCTTATGCTTTAAAACTTCGTATACTGCTGCTAGTTTTTCGTCCTTTTTTTGCGCTCTTAAGATTTGAGCGTGCACTTCCGAAGAGACAATCATTACTGGATATCTACTCAAGCTATCCACATGTTTCATCCTTTCTCCTGCGCGGTGTTCTATTTGGAATGTAAAATCTTGTAAGTGCATTAACCATTGGACGACTTCTCTTGGCATATCTTTTTTTACAGCCGTCAGTTTAAATGCTGCACAGTCTGTCACTAAGACAAATTCTATTCCCATCAGATAATGACGTAACTTCTTTGTAGCGAGGTAGGCCGCTTTTACCTCTAAGAAATAGCTGTGTAATTTTTCTTCTTGTACACTTGTCTTCTTGCTCCAGTAAACAACGGGATGCCACTTATCGTCATTCTCCTGTAAGAGTGTAGCGCCAAAGCCATCTTTTGACGCATCCACATGCAACTGTGTTTTTGCCGTAAACTGGAATATTTTTAAAACCGGTTCATTTATCAAAATCTCTTTTAATTTTTCGATCGCTTGTACTTGTGGACCTGCTATAATAAATTCCGCATCTTTCTTTAACAACTGCGTCAACGGTCTCGCTATTATAGCATAATCACGTATGAACTTTCTATAATAGCCGGTCAGTCCCAAAAAAGCCTGCACGCCTCTAATATTTTTTGGCAATTGAAATTTTTGAACCGCCTTAACCTTTTCTTTGCCGGGCCATACAACTCCATTCTCTACTTCATGTCCGAGAAAACTTATTCTTTTCTTAAGAAATTGACATTTGGACCATTTGATCTGCAATCCAAACTGACGTGATTGCTCCAAAACGATCTTCACGTTTTCCAAGCATTTCTCCGCTGTTGAGCCAAACACCACAATATCGTCTACATAAATCTCCATTATTCCTAAATTTATAAATTCTTGAAATATGAAATTTATGAATCTGACAAAGACTGCTGGAGAATTACAAAATCCAAAAGGCGCTTTGTTAAATTCAAAAAGACCTTGTTTCGTGACAAATGCTGTATACTTGCGACTTTCTTCGTCCACATCAACATGAAAAAATCCGTTTTTTAGGTCCATAACCGTAAAGTATTTTGCGCTCTGCATTTTCTCCAAAACTTCCTCAACTATTGGTACTGGAAATCTATCCTTTAACACAAGCGTGTTCAGCTTGCGATAATCTATGCAGAGTCTGTGCGATCCATCCTTCTTTTTAGCTAATACGACTCTGCTAGCCACATCAGAGGTAGATTGACGAACGATTCCTTGTTGCATCCATTCATCGACTTGATCCTCTACAAATTTTTGTTCGCTTGCTGATAATCGACTGGGACTCTCTCTAAACGCGATATTCGGCCCATTTGGTAGAATACACAGCTTTATTGGACACCTCCGTGGTTCATCTATAGGCTTGTAGTTCCTTATAAGTTCTGCAACTTCTGCCGCATATCTCGGTTCGACATCTATTTCATCTTTGGAGCTGATCACATTCAAAATATTGTAGTTATCAGCGCTGCTCTCTCTTTCTTTATTTTCTAGTACCTCCGTAGCAACATTGCCCAGTCCAAATAGTTTTGCGCAGCGTTTCTGAAGCGGACGATCTTGAAAAAGTTCATCGTATTTTCCTCGCGTCATTATTGATACGTCGGCGCCCGTATCTATCAAGCATCTGAATTTGCTGTCCTCAATTTGCATTTCCTTCATTCGGTTATCGTTGTACGTTTTAACGACTACGTTTACTGCTTTCATCTCTCCCGAACATTCCTTCGATACATGTCCGAATCCACCACATTTGAAGCATTTAATACCTGCCTGGCAATCGGCTTTTTTATGATCCGTTGATCCACAATTGAAACAATGCATTTTTTTCACTCTGTCGTTTATTTTGGCTTGATCACTGGTCGACTCCTAAACAGGCGGTCACAGGTCCGCTGACGACCTTGATCCGCACAGCAAGAGGTCTCCAGCTTGTACACGACGTCTTAATTTGCAATCCTTGCAAGGGGGGGGGGAGTATGTTAATGACAGATCCCATTAACAAGAATTGCTCCTCCCGCACCACACAATGTTATGTTGTTAACAGCATTCTGTTAATAACATAACGCAGTTCTCCTACTGGTTCGCGGTATTTAGCGCCCCGCTGGGGACTTCACCCCACTTGCCTCACTTGCCTCTCCTGGTATTGACGAGACATACATCTTTACGAATGCTATACGAGCAACACAGCTTTAATCTAAGAAATAAAGACGAGGAAATTACAACCCGGTCTTTTTACTTATCGGCGACGCCACCACTCCAACATATATATATATATATATATATATACAATATATACGCGTCATCAGGTTAGCGCCCCCCCTTTACACTCAACCTCAGAGCTAAATAAAATCTAAACCATCAGAGCTCTATCTTTGAAATTTTTATATATTATACTCCATTTATTTCTCTTTAAAATACAAAAAGAATGGCTACTGTTACAATAAGGATTATTTTTAAATAATTTTTTTTGTAAATGTACAAAAAAACATGTAAAAAAAATTTGGTCATCAGATTAGCGCCCCCTGCGCTAAATTCAATTTATTTAAGTTAATGACCAAAAATAACACCTGTATTTTAAGCTATTGTTATTTTTAAGTAATATTAGTAGTGCGTAGTGCCGTTTTTTGTTTGAAATTACTTCAAAAATTCGATTAGGAATGGAATTATAAAGTTGTTCAATATTATTCAAGGATATGGTTGACTAAGCGTGTTCAGTACCTTCGATTAACTCTGTCTTTGTACTATAATGCTTTCCGGACTCATATACTTTCCTGACCAACCATCCCCAGACGTTTCCAATGATATTAAGGTCGAGTGAGTATGGTGGCCACTCCATGAGATCAATTTTTTGGCCCTGAATCCAGGACTTCAGGGATCGGGCGGTCTGAATTGGGGCAATATCATGCTGGAAAATCTAATGCCGGTTTTCAAACAGGTTATAGAAATGCGGAACAGCAGTTTTAAACACGATATTATGGTCCTATGTTCTTCTATGAGTAGGTCATGGATATAATAATTATATCCATCAGTTCCTTCAAAATTCAATTTTTCTCATCAGAAAAGACAACATGCTGCCATTGGGTAGACCACGTCATATTCGCCCGGCCAAAATTAATACGTATTTCTTTTCTCAGCATATCGACTGGTGTCTTTTTTTTTACATTCTGTTTCTTTAAGTAATTAACTTTCTTAATTGCTCTTTAGACCGTTGTTAAGCTCGTCTTAACACTAATTTTAACCCTAATCTTGGTGGTCGATTCGTGGGAATTCGAAGCTTCTCGAACTAATGCTCTTCTATTTCCTTCTGAAATCACTTGATTATTGCCGCTTATATAGTTTTTCCAATGTCTTCCCTATTTGTAAGTTTTCTTTTTTTTCCTGATTTTTCAGCAATTGTATGGTTGCATAGTCTAGATTCAAAGTATGCTTCAATCTTTGATTTTCAACCAAAGATAAAACTGTTTCTTTACCCATACTATAAATATATTGAATATTTTGAGCTTCACACAAAATTTGGTGAGTGTAATTTCCAAAATAAGCAAGATAATTACAATTGCATTTGGGGGCGCTAATCTGATGACGCAAAATAAGTGCACATTTTTTGCGAAAATAGAGCAGAATAGAAAATAAAACAAAACGGGTTTTCACTCGCTTTTTTTTTGGTATGAGAGATATGATGATAATGAAATAAAAAAAATAAAAAAAAAAAAAAACAAGAAGTTACGTGCAATAGGCAAAGAGAAAAACGTAAAAGAAAATGAGTGTAAGGGGGGGCGCTAACCTGATGACGCGAAGTGTATATATATATATAGTAATATATCCATCAGCACTCACCCACAATCATCACTCTGCACCAAAGCCACTCAACATAAACAAATCGCCCTAGCGACTACTTATAAACAAATCGCCTCAGCAACAATCATCCCATCGTCCACACATACAAACGAATCGCACTCCAACGCACTAAACCCTTCCCGTGGGAACTGCATACGCAGCATATTTGGGAGTCACCGATCAGGCCACTCACTTCGCCACAATCACGCCACCATCGATACATATTTCTAGCTATATAAGACAAACAAATCATCAATTCAACTTCAGTTTTCAACTCAGCTCTAAGACCGATTGTACATAAGTTATTAAGAATAAAATTTTTTTTATCTCAACAATAACGTCGGTTTTATTATTGGCGCAGCCGGTAGGATTGATTTGGTGAATACTAAGATCATCATTCCTAATCCGCTAAAGTACTACGTGACCTCTCGCGTGTGCAATCAGACTTCTAGTTAAAATATAGACCCGCTGGACTATTTAGAAGTTCTGCGTAGTGGAAATCAACCACTACATAACATTTGTGTTCGGGACTTACATATCGCTCGATCCCAAAAAGTCATAAGTGTTATATCAAAAAAAAAAAATTTACAACCCGTTCAATTATAAACGATTAATCCAACTAAGTGAAATAATCGAGTGAACGAATAATTCAATCACAATTAAATGCCAACTGTGTGCAAGTTAAAAGTGAATTAACAAAACCAAAAACTGTTCAACTAATAACGATTGATCCAATTAAGCGAAACAATCAAAAGAACAGAAACCCACTCACAATTTCGTGCCAACTGTGTGTAACCTAATAGTGAGCTAACTACTTAAAAAAAAAAACTCTCAAACAAACAAGTGCTTAAGAACCAATTAAACGGCTCCACCATGACTCTGGAATTGTCGGAGACCCACCTCAATCAGGCCCTAACTCTTCTAAGGCAGGTGCCTATATTCGACGGTGACACCAACGGATTAAGTGCTTTCATCAGACGTATCGACTATATAATACAACTATATCCAACAAAGGACGTCCGCCAGCATAGCCTAATGTATGGAACCATCGAGATGCTACTAACTGGAGCAGCACAACGAGTGTCCCAACTCACACAAGCCACAGGTTGGACTAGTCTTCGATCCGCCCTGATCAGTGAGTTCAAAACTCACACACCTTGCGAGGAACTTCTACGACGTTTGTACAACACCAATTTCAACGGAAGCCTTCGTAAGTTTATCGAAGAATTAGAACATAAGACATTCATAATTGTAAACAAGTTAACATTAGAAGGCGAACCCCGCCAATGCTACACTCTATATAAATGCAATGAATAATACAGTAAAAGAAGTTATTACTAGAAAGTTACCAGATAGGCTCTATATGACTTTAGCGAAGTTTGATATTTCAACAGTGTCTAACTTTAAAACAAGTAGCCCAAAGAGAAGGCTTATATGAAAATAGTTTCGCAGACAAACCCAAGTACTCTTCGAAGTCAACTGATTCTCAAACTTATTCTAAACAAAACCAAACTCAAAGTAATTATAAACCAACACAAAATCAAACGAATTACAAACAAAATAATTATCAATCCACTTCAACAGGACAGAATAATCCTACTAACCAACAACTTTATACTGAGTTCCGTAGCAAATTAAATCACGAAACGCAACAAAATCCTCTAAACTATCAACAGACCACTCAAACTCAAAGTCCTTTCCCTAACCAACCAACTAAACGAATTAGAGAAAGCAACAGCGGACAGACTAAAATGGATTGGTCAGAAAATTTTCATCAATCTGCCTCGGATCAAACCAGACCGATAACACCAATCGAACAAACCCCTACATCAGACTCATCTTAAATGATACACCCCTTAAATGCATAATAGACACAGGTTCTTCCATAAACCTTATTAACAAAAACTTTTTCAATTTCCCAGAAACTAAAGAACATCTAAAAGTTCAAACCATTAAAGGTATAATAGAACTCAATAAAAGCGTCTCATTCGCAAGCAGCAAACTCTGCCCCACTATACAAAAATTCTATTGTCACAATTTCTCAGACAGTTACGATATACTATTAGGTAGAAATTACCTCTCGGCATCCAAAGCCATCATTAATTATGCAGAAGATAACATAACCATAGGGAACTACACTTTCAAATTCAAATATAATAAAGAAATTTCCAATGAAACCCCTTACCCTCCAACAGAATTCGAGTACGACTTATTTTCGTACGAAATAAATAATAATATTGAAGAAAAATACGAATACAGACTGGACCATCTAAATCCAGAAGAAACAAATAAATTAAAAAAAATACTTCACGACTATAGTGACATTCAGTACAGAAAAGGTGAAAATTTGACCTTTACTAGTACAATCAAACATAAAATAATAACCAAACATGAGGACCCCATCTATAAATACCCTTATAGACACCCTCAAATTCTTGACCAAGAAGTCAACAAGCAAATTAACGAAATGTTAGAACAGGGAATCATTAGAAAATCTAATTCACCCTATTGTTCACCCATATGGATCGTACCTAAAAAAGAGGACGCTTCCAAAGAAAAAAAATATCGATTAGTCATTGACTATCGTGGACTTAATGAAATCACAATAGATGATAAATACCCAATACCCATCATGGATGAAATCCTTGATAAACTTGGCAAATGCCAATATTTTACCACTATCGATCTAGCAAAGGGCTTCCATCAAATTCAAATGGACCCTCAATCAATCGCAAAAACTGCATTCTCAACAAAACAAGGGCATTACGAATTCACCCGTATGCCTTTCGGGTTAAAAAACGCCCCTGCAACCTTTCAAAGATGTATGAATAACCTTTTAGAAGACTTAATCTTCAAAGACTGTCTAGTTTACCTCGACGACATAATCATATTCTCAACTTCACTAGATGAACACTTAGCTTCCATAAAAAAGGTATTTGACAGATTACGCAAAGCAAATTTAAAACTCCAATTAGACAAATGCGAATTTCTAAAAAAGGAAACACAATTCTTAGGACATATAATAACAACAGAAGGAATCAAACCTAATCCCGATAAAGTAGCAGCTATAGTAAATTTTCCAATTCCCAAGACACCAAAAGAAATTAAATCGTTCCTAGGTCTTTGCGGATTTTACCGCAAGTTTATTCCAAATTTTGCCAAAATAGCAAAACCACTCACTCTAGGATTGAAAAAGGAATCCAAAATTGATATAACTAACCAAGAATTCATCTCAGCTTTCGAGAAAATGAAAGTACTTATAACAAATGACCCAATACTAATCTATCCAGATTTCAATAAAACTTTCTCTCTAACCACAGACGCAAGTAATGTGGCTATAGGAGCAGTCCTCTCACAGGACCACAAAGCAATCTGTTTCGCAAGTAGAACTTTAAATGATCACGAACTCAATTATTCAGCAATAGAAAAAGAACTATTAGCCATCGTATGGGCTACCAAATACTTCAGACCATATCTCTTCGGTCGAAAATTCCAAATCCTTAGCGATCATAAACCACTAGTATGGCTACACAATATTAAAGAACCAAACATGAAATTACAAAGATGGAAGATTAAATTAAACTGAATACGACTATACTATTAAATATCTACCAGGAAAGGAAAACCACGTAGCAGATGCCCTCTCTAGAATCAAACTAGAAGAAAATCTTTTAGGAGAAGAAATTAACAGTTCCCGAGCAACCATTCATAGTGCTCAAGAAGACAATCAAAACTTAATACCTATTTCAGAAAGACCTTTAAACTTATATAACAGACAAATCGAATTTATAAAAGGTAACGAAGACAAAATCGACATAATACATTATTTCCATAAAACAAAAATAAAAATAACATACATAGAAATGACAGATACACTTGCCAAAAACATAATTAAAGAATATCTTTGTTTAAAAAATAATGCCTTATACTTTCATCACCTCTCAGATTTCCCAATATTCCAAAAAGCTTACGCTGATATTATAAATCCCGATAGTAAAACGAAAACGTTAAGAACTTCAACAAAATTACAAGATATCCTCACCTTTGCAGAATTTAAAGAAATAATTCTTTCAAACCATAAGAAATTACTCCACCCCGGTATTACAAAAACGACCAACTGGTTCAGAGAAAAATATTACTTTCCAGACCACCAAAATCTAATACAAAATATCATTAACGAATGCGAAATTTGCAATCTATCTAAAACTGAAAACAGAAACACAAAACTGACTTTTGAAATCACTCCAGAAGTATACAATCCCAGAGACAAATACGTCATGGACTTTTATTTAATTGACAACAGACAATTTTTATCTTGCATTGACATATATTCGAAATACGGAAACTTAGTAGAAGTAAACAGTCGTGATTGGCTCGAAACTAAAAGAGCAATCATAAAAATTTTCAATGACATGGGAAAGCCCATCGAAATAAAAGCAGATAAAGATTCAGCATTTATATGCGCAGCTCTCCAAGCTTGGTTACAATCCTGAAAAGGTAAAAATTAATATCACCACTAGCAAAAACGGTATTTCAGACATAGAAAGATTCCACCGAACAATTAACGAAAAACTTAGAATTATTAATACAGAATCCGACATAGAAAACAAACAGACGAATTCGAAACCATTCTATATATTTATAACCATAAGACAAAACACTTGACAACAAACAGAACCCCAGCTGACATATTTATATACGCAGGTACACCTGAATATAATACACAAGCAAATAAGATAAATCAAATCAAAAATCTCAACAAAAACCGAATCGACTTCGAAATAGACACAGACTATAAGCACGCCCCATTAGTTAAAACTAAAACAACGACTCCATTCAAGAAGACAGGACAAATAACACAAACTGACGAAAAACATTACATAGAAACTAATAGAGGACGACAAACTACACATTACAAATCAAAATTCAAACGAAAAAAAAAGACTAACGAAAGTAAATACGACAATTAATTCAGAAATCACCATATTACTACTATCAGTTTTATCAATGGCATCTCCCACCCTCAATCAAAGCATTGAAATCAACCCAATAGAAGCACCGAACGGCTACTTAGTTTTCAAAACAGGAACCATGGACTTGCCATCTGACTACGAATATCATTACTTAACAGTGAATTTAACAAAAATACAAAATACGTATAACAACCTACTCAAAGAGACAGAACCGTTTAAAGACATTACGCATATAAAATACTTAATAGACAAATTAAATCGCCAAATGAATGGCATACAAATTATTAAAAGAAATAAAAGAGGCCTAATAAATGCAATAGGAACAGTAAGTAAATATCTTTTCGGCACTTTAGACCAAACCGACAAAGAAGAATTAGAACAAAAAATCAACAATTTAACTCAAAACGATGACTTAAGCTACTTAATAAACGCAGTAAATAAAAACATAGAATTGCTCAATAATTTAACCACCTCACAAGAGGCAGAAAAGAAACTAGATTATCTGATATTCAATATAGAACACTTCACAGAATATATAGAAGATATTGAGTTAGGAATGCAACTAACAAGACTAGGCATTTTCAACCCCAAACTTTTACAGCATCAGCATATGCTAAATATAAATTCTGAAAAAATTCTAAACATAAAGACTTCTACTTGGTTTAAATCAGACACAAACGAAATATTCATAATTTCGCATGTACCGAAGAAAATAAGCAAAACACCACTTTATAAGATTTTACCATACCCAGATAACCAAAATAATACATTAATAGAAAATACTTTTGAGACTTACTACATCTTAAATAATAAAGCATATATAAGAGCCACAAAGAAACAAGAAACAAACGATTGTATAAGTAGCATAATCACTCAAAAATCAACAGAATGTAAATATACCAAAACATTTAAAACATACCAAATCAATTATATAGAACCGAACATTATTGTAACTTGGAACTACCCAAAATCAGAAATCATTCAAAACTGTAATAAAAATAACATTAATATTCAGGGCAATAATATAATTAAAATATATGATTGTAGCCTTCAAATAAATAACATCTCAATTGTAAACACACTTTCCGACTACACACAAACTATCTATGTAACAAATAATATCACAAAAACAGAACCAATATCATTACTACAAACAAAGCAAATAATTTTAGAAAATACTAAATATAATAAGACATTCAATATTATAACCACTACAACTTTTATAATTACTATTATAAGTCTAATACTATTTGTAATCATTAAATTTAAAACAATATCTAAGAAAATTATTATAAGACACGAAACAGCTATAACATCAAGTAATTCAACACCAGAAGAGCAACCACTCCCCGAAATTCATGCACCATTAGAAACCATACCACAATTGTACCCTACATTTTCCGCCTGAGGACAGGCTAATCTCTTTAGGATGGGGAAGTAATATATCCATCAGCACTCACCCACAATCATCACTCTGCACCAAAGCCACTCAACATAAACAAATCGCCCTAGCGACTACTTATAAACAAATCGCCTCAGCAACAATCATCCCATCGTCCACACATACAAACGAATCGCACTCCAACGCACTAAACCCTTCCCGTGGGAACTGCATACGCAGCATATTTGGGAGTCACCGATCAGGCCACTCACTTCGCCACAATCACGCCACCATCGATACATATTTCTAGCTATATAAGACAAACAAATCATCAATTCAACTTCAGTTTTCAACTCAGCTCTAAGACCGATTGTACATAAGTTATTAAGAATAAAATTTTTTTTTATCTCAACAATAACGTCGGTTTTATTATTATATATATATATATATATATATATATATATATACTAGATGGCCCGTCAAACGTTGCATTGCCCTCTATATTGTTTCTAGGTAAAAAATTGTTGAAAGCTATGTTGTTCAGGTTGGGATACACTCTGATTAATTTATTAAATGTCGGATTATATCCGTCTCCAATAATTTCCGCCCCAAATGAAGTCATTTGGAAACAGGCATTGTTTTTTTGAGTGTTCGCTAGAAAATGTCGTGATTCTAGTGTTTCGCCATAAAGAACGCAATGGCTCTGGTGGCGGGACCACTAATGGCAATGTCACTTTACCACTAAGGCAGCACAAACCGGGCGTTTCACCAGCCAACTTCAATGCGCCACAATGCTGGCAAACAACGTACATTGGACCAATGCAAACTAAACGATTCAAGCTGTAATCAATGGTGCAATCATATCGAAACGCTGCTCGATTCAAATCAATCCTTGAACCATTTCTTATTGCCATTTCACGGGCTGCCTCTCTTTGAGAAGCACGAATTAAGGCCCTTCTTTGCTGGGTACTAACGCGGAGCCTTTCTCGGGCGATTTCTCGCTCTTCGTCAGATAATTCCGTTGCCTAATTGCATTATGGGTCCGCCGGGAAAGATTAGATCTTCTAGGACGCGGCATTTTTATTAATAGTAATACTGCCCTCGCACAAAACCATATAAAACAATCGAGTAATATAAATATAAATAATTTACACAAATTTATCTTTGAGACAAACAAATACCTGAACTTTCGAGATATTTAGCTTTTGTAAAAGTCCAAAAATACACTTTTTAATAATTAACTTTTTTTTTTAATTTCGAATTTTGAATTTTTTATTTATTTTTGATTAGTCAGGTTTTAATCTTTTGATTTTTTTTTTTTAATTTTTGCAGATTTTTGATTTGAAATATTTATAAAGTTTAAAAGTCCAAAAATATAAAAAGCCAAAAATACACTTTTTAATAATTAACTTTTTTTTTTTTAATTTCGAATTTTGAATTTTTTATTTATTTTTTGAACAGTCAGGTTTTAATCTTTTAAGTTTTTTAATTTTTGCAGATTTTTGATTTGAAATATTTTTCTTTTTGATTTGGAATTTTTTTGTTGATTTTTTTTTTTTTTTTTTGAATTTTTTTTTTTTTTTTTTTTTTTTTTTTTTTTTTTTTTTTTTTTTTTTGAATAGTCAGGTCTGCTCGAGGCTGTGCCGTAGACTGACTGACTACATTTGTTTATTTACTTCTATACAGGACCGAAAGTGTCACTGTTGTCAAGGCTACTGAGTATAAATGGAAATTTAAATCTTTAGGGAAAAAAACCGAGTTTTTCAAGTATTCGTCAAATTTTTTCAGTATTTTAAAGATCTACTGACCTACTCGTGGCGGAGACAAATCCAACAAATCAAAAACCATGAAAATTGTTCCAGCAGATCTCGAGTTATAAGTGCTTGGACACTTTTACACAACTCTCTTTTATATATATATATATATATATATGTATATAAAATATGTATATATATATATATATACATATTTTAAAAATATCTTCATGTGATTACGTTATTTTTCAAAAGGGTGGGAGGGAGGGAGATGTGGTTTGTACATATCGAGAGCTCACTGTGCTCATCACTATGTCAATAATTGTTTACACTAGAAGGCAACGACACTTACTCATTATTGCATAAACTTATTCATATTCAAGTGCAGTTCAAGTACACCGAAATATGACATGCTAAGAGTGTATCGAACCCCAAACAAGCCGACTCATCATGAATACCATGGAGTGACCGCTTGCAGAATATATGTATGTATGTGCATAACACGCTTTACTCCAATAGTTTACTTTTCACTTCTTATATATAAGCTACCTATGTTAGTATTACATATTACATATTATACAACAGGCAGCGCTGCCACTGAGGCCAGCGACACCCCAGGTTCAGTTATACTTAAATGTGTATCAAAAGAACAGAAAGAACAGAACAAGCTATTCCAAGTCGTCGGAAGCCATAGCTGCAGTCGCTCTTATCACCGAAAACAAATCCTGTGCGTTTCCCATCTTTACACATCCACTTATCTGCTACAAAATATAACTCAGCTTGTTCACTACAAAATATGACTCAAAATATAATTCAACTCACTTATTTCACTTATTTGCTACAAAAATATATCCACTGGCTTTAACTAATTCGCCACAAAATATAATTCAACAGTTTCACTTATTTGCTACAAAATATATCCACTGGCTTCAACTTATTCGCTATGAAATGCAACTCAAAATATAACTTCACAACTTCAGCTTATTCACTACCAATCTTATCGTCTACAAATTTCAGCATCCGCTTCGATTCTGCGTCTTCTTCGCCGAACATTTCTTCGAGACACGGCTCCCAGCCGTCTAGCAACTCGACCATGTCTGCCCATTAGTGCCTCTCCTCGCTCGAGTCGATCTCCGCCGACTCATCCCGTCATCCGCTGCGCGCCTTGCCACTCCCGGGCCTACACCCCTTCCGGTGCCGCCGACGTGTGGATGAACCCTCGGCGCCGTCTGCTGCTTTCCCTTGGCTAGTAGGAATGTGGGGGCCCGGTTTACGGTCGGGGACCGGTCGTCCTCGTCGTTGCCGCCCACGACGCCTAGGCTCGGCTGTCTGACCTTGTTCCGTCGAGTTCTCCGCGCTGGAGAGGGACGCAAGCGATAGGCGTCGGTTTTCGACCGTGCCCGGTCTACAGTCGCGTGCTCTTCTTTCGCTTCATCCCGCGCCGCGATCTCCGGGGCGGGGTTGTCGACGGTGCTCCTCTTGGCGATGGTAGTATTCCCTACCCAGACTCGGTTCCCTTTGCCGACCTCGCACCTCTTCCCGGGAGAACGGCTCCGTGCTGTCGCTGTTCGCGTCCTCGACGCGGACCGAGCCCTTGTCATCGCTGCTGATCTCGATGACATCCTCCATTTCTGTACTTCCCTGTAAGTTCAAGACCTTTAGTTCCTTTCATGTTAATGACCGAATTGGCCCTCTAACTACTACGTTAGTGTTAGCGTTAATAAGTGTATTTACGGGGAAGTTAGTGATTAGCGATATTGATCTAAATCACGTCGTAGTCGGGAAACAACGCCGGCCGCGGCTCATCCACCGCTTCTTCGGCTCCAACTTCCAGGATTGCTTCAATCTCCTCCTCTCCTCGGTGAAATGGCTTCAGCTGTGCGATGTTAGCCACCTTCCTCCTGCGTTCGCCTTCCCTCGTCAGGCGCACCACATTGGGTGAGATGAATTTGACGACTTTGTATGGGCCATAAAAATTGGGCGCCAATCCTTCCACCGCCGCAAATCCTTCCACCGCATTCGACAGCTGATGCTGTCGTAACAGGACCTCCGAGCCCAGCGCTGGCCTCCAGTCAGGCAGTCCAGGCAGCAGCTCGCTATCAGAGGCTTCACCGAGTGATTCGTCCTCTCCGTCGGGTTCTCCTTGGGGTCCATCCGTGGGAGCACCATGGCACTCCCTCATCACTCTGCTCCTCAAACAGCTGGGGTCGCAGAGCTTCCATGGGATAAAATTCTCCTCGTCTATCCGATGACTTTCCATTGAGTTGAGCCATTTCAGCGCCAGGTGATCCGTGATCACATCGAATCTGTAGCCCTCTAGGTAGCACCGCATCTTTCGTGCCGAGTAGTTCAGCTCGGCCTTCAATAACTTTCGACTGGCGTAGGCTATCACCCGTTCTTGACCCTCGGCCTCTTGCGTCAGCACCACACCCAAGCCGTAGTCGCTGGCGTCCGTCTGCAACACGAACTTTGCCGAGAAGTCTGGACAGGCCAAGATAGGCGCGGTTGTTAGCCTCTCCTTGAGCTCCCGTAGTGCCTCTTCCTGCACCTCGCCCCAGATCCACTTCTGATCCTTCTTGAGAAGCCTCATCATTAGTTGTACCAGCGACGCGAAGATTGTCACGAAACGTCTATACATTGCAACTTCTTGAGGTTCGAAGGTGATGGGAGGCTCCGGATCGCCTCGACTTTAGCGGAATCGGTGCAAATCTCCTCGCCGCTTATCGTGTGGCCAAGATATGGCAACTTCTCCCGGAAGAAACTGCATTTCTTACTGTTGACTCTCAAATTGGCCGCACTCCATCGCCGGAAGATTTTTTTCAGATTAGCTACGTGCTGTTCCTTCGTCGCCCCGATGACCACTATGTCATTTAGGTATGCAAACGCATGGGGTTCCATGTCAGGCCCGATGGCTGTATCCAGTGCCCTCTGGCATGTCGAACCCGCCGAATGCAAGCCGAATGGCATCACTCGCCATTGGAACAGTCCTCTGCCTGGCACCGTGAACGCCGTGTATTCCGCTCCTTAGACCCAGCGTGCATATGAATCGTGAGTGTCGCAACCTCTCCAAAAATGTGAAGGATCCTCAGAACAGGGTGTGCATCTGGGATCGAGTGGGCGATAATCTACGCACATGCGTAAACTCTGAAACCGCTGCTACATTTCTCCATGACTTGTCTACCCCACGTCCGTCCTCATCATCTTCGTCACGTTCAGCGCCGATCTATCGGCCAGCCTGATTCGCGACTCCACCTGGCAGCACTCGTCCCGCAAGGCCTGTTGTCGCACGCAATCCTCGCTGACAAAACTGCGCGTGGCCCCGGTGTCGATCGTGCCGGTCATCCTTTGACCCCCGATCACCACCGTCGCGACGACCTTCCATTCTTTTACTAGGAGCGAGTACCTTTCTCATTATCTAATCGGCGCCGCGCCGCTCCCTTGGAGGGCGCCTTTGCCCTTTCCCGCGCTGCTCTGTTCGCAGCACTCCCTCGCAGTCCACAGTGTCGGCAGAATAGCACTGGCGCGTTACGACGGATCTAACGTCCGGCTAGTTGCCTCCGCTGACGGTGTCGTAGCCGGCGTCTCCTTCTGCCCCGCGGCCTGTCCTCCAGATGTCTTCGTGTGGAAAGGGTTGTTCTTCCGCGTGTCCGCTGGCTTGGGCCAGGCAGTCACCACCGAGGTCATTTTCTCTTGCTCCCTCCGCTGACTCTGCACGTTTTAAAATTCTGCAGCCACTGTGTCAGCTGCGTGAAATCGTGACGCCGTCTGTACTCCGGAGCGGCATTCTCGTATGCCCTATTCAGCTCTTGCGCCGGTCTGTATCTAGCCTGCCGCATTGGCAATCTCAGCTAAATTAAATAGTCCTTAAAGGACTCGCCTTCCCGCTGGCGACGCGCTCCCATAACTTGTTCGGCGATACTTCAAGGTGGGTGCCTCTCCGATGGCGGTGAGGATACTAGAGTCCGACATTCAATCCTCATTTCACCACCGCTGCATCATTCCTTTGACCTTTCGTCCCTCCGGCTCCAAGCCGCGCTACTCGCCGTCGGCACGCTAAGCCTCAGCGGCGCTGCCAAAATGAGACCACCCTCCTGGATCTTTCGAAGATCGGGTTTTGATGCTACGCGCGGCGCCCATACTCGGCGTTGCACCTCCCGTAGAGAACCCATTCTCCCGTTTGGACAGTCGCACTTTGACCTCCGCCGAATGGTTACCGCCCTGGATGAACGACGACAATCTCTTTCTTAGGTCCTCCACGCGGCCGTCATCCTCAAGGCCGAGATATCGTGCTACAGCTATCAACTCCTCCTTAGTCCCGAACTGTAGGATGTTCATCCTTCCATCTTACACTATTAATCTGGCTTATTTTCCTCGTATCCACTTAATCTATGTTCCGATTTATTTCGTTCGCTTGATCTAGTTTCTAGAGTTTTCTTACTTGTTTTCTATTATTCTTTCCGCTCGCTTCGTCCAACTCAATTTTTACTCATTTATCCTAGTTTGTTCGCTCCAACTTGCTTTGCTTTCACTACAGTTTTACTTGATTTTTCTCTTCTTCTTTTTACTCTGGTTGCTTTCCTTTGCTTGCTTTTACCTCATTTTGTCTACCTCATTTCTGTCCACCATTGCTTTTATTACTCTCCTTTTACTTTGCTGGACTCTGTTTCAGTTTTCTTGGCCTCTTTTCTTTTACTTCACTTTATTTAACATCGCTTCGCTTTATCTCGCTTGACTTGACTTCGCTTTATCTTCTTTGCTTTTACTTCGCTTGACTTTGTTTTACTTTACCTTGCTTTGTTCCGCTTCACTCCGCTTCAGTTCGTATTATTTTATTTTATTTTATTTTTAGACTCATTCACGAAAGTGAAATGAGTATATTGGTTCTGTGCAATGTCCGTCTTGCTGTCCGTCCCTCCGTATGTCCGTATGAAGCTAAAGACTTGAAATTTGGAACATATACTCGTGGATATCTCTTATAGTGTTAAAATTTTCCAGATCCGCCCACTATGGGCGTGGCAAATCGGAAAATGCATTTTCCGATATACCACAAATCATGTTAGTTGAAGAGCAAGAAAGATGAAATTTGGTATGTAGATCCGCGTCGACCACCCACGATCACGAGCTATGGCGGATATATCTCCGCCCATTGGGGGCGTGGCAAATCGGATAAAACTGTATCTTCAGGAGTTGTACAGCTGGAGCGCTAAAATTTTGCACGTCAGCTAATGTTATGTGTTCGGCGCAGCAGCTAATAATTGCTCTTAATAGTTAAATAAGCTTCTCTTAAGTTAATCTCTTGCCTTTGTCATTCTCATTCGCTGTTAGCGCACTCTTCCACATAAGAATGCATAACACACAAACATATGTAAATCTCATCCGCTCTGTTAATTGCATACTCCTCTTTATTTATATTCTTTTAAACTCTGTACAAAAATAGTCTTCATTCGCGCAACACCTACAAATTTGTCACTCTCGCATCGAGAGTGCCTAAACAGTGTCCACAGACTCGACATTAAATTAATAAATAATAAGCTAAATTATATCGTTTTGGTTTTTATTTTTTGCCTTCGTAACTGATTGGAGCCAGAGTTGTCGAAAAAGCTCGGCAGCTTCAAACATTTTGGTGACCCCGACGTGTTCCTAATACACTCTGTGGTGCTCGCTTAGCGCGTTAAAAGTTATTACACCATCTTGGCGTCGGTCATCAGTGAAATTTACAAAACAT
Source organism: Drosophila arizonae (assembly GCF_054131065.1). Classification (NCBI taxonomy): domain Eukaryota; kingdom Metazoa; phylum Arthropoda; class Insecta; order Diptera; family Drosophilidae; genus Drosophila; species Drosophila arizonae. The sequence goes on from NW_028315218.1 coordinate 24,961, forward strand.
TTGTGCAAGATAGTGCATTCAAATTATCAATTTCATTGTGACACAACCTTGTAAAACATTTAACATTTCGTTCGAACTGCATATATGTATGTGTATGCAATTGTCTTGAGTTTTTTGCATCCTCTTTTAATTGCCGTTTCGTTCATCGCGGTTGGCGCCTTCTCAGCTGCATCTGCATAGAAAGCGCGCAAACCTAAAAAGCTGTGTCAATCGTAGAAGACACACACACACACACACATACATAAATCAAAACTCAGATAATCTGCATGCAGTGGCTTTGCATTCTGATTATCTTTATCATTTTTTCTTTCGTCCGTGGATCATCGCGTTTAGCGCCTTTTATGTAGCGTCTGCACAGCTATTCCGAAAATAGTTGTCTCGATCACACACGTACTTACATATGTATATACGTACAGTGGGCTTGCATATAAAATGTGCAGATAAATTATATGTGCATAAGTGGAACTATTAGCTTGTACATTAGCGTTACAATTGCAAGTGCTTTTGCAAAAGTGAACATAATTGACTACATTTGTGACTAAAATTAAAAAAAAATGAATAATTTGGAATCGAGTGCTGATCAAGTGCCTGCATCTCAGGTCACTTATCTAAAGCGTAAAACGAAAGCGCTGTTCGATAGACTCGAAAGTCTATATGCCGAATCAGACGCGGACAAATTAAGCCATATGGATTCGTGTGATTTACGTGTACTTTTGGACTCGATCATCAAATTAGAGTCAAATTTCGATGCGGTTCACACGAACTTAGAAGAATCAGATTTTGAGTCCATATCCAGTGATTTACCTGCGAAATTTGAATCAATTCTACTGAAGTTTAAGGCCCTGCTTCAACGTGAACTGGGAAGTCGGCCAAATCAACAGTTTTCTTCGACACTTAATACAAGCTTTACAAATGCTCATCCAGTGCTCATTATGTCAAATCGGTCGCGTTTGCCGCAGTTGGAATTGCCAAAATTTAGTGGAATCTATACTGAGTGGGAAAACTTTTTCTCTATGTTCAAAACGATCATAGATGCTGACTCTGATCTCAGCCCTATTGAGAAGCTCCAACATCTTCGGTCCTGCTTAAGTGGTGCTGCGCTGGATACCATCGGCTCATTGGAAATAAATAGGGCTAACTATAGCGTCGCTCTGGATATTCTTCAACGTCGATTTGATAATAAACGTTTTATTTTACAGGCACACATCAGAGCGATATTTGGGCTTGAGAAGGCAGATTCATCTGTGGGCAGACTGAGGCAGTTGGCGGATAAGGTTACATCTCACATTCGTGCTATGGATTCTCTTGCATCGAGGGAAAAAGTCGCTGATTGTATCATCGTGCAAACAGTGTTGCAGAAATTGGACAAATGCACTCAGGCCAAATGGGAGGAACGTTTATCGGTTAATGAGTTACCATCGTGGGCCAAGTTGTCAACGTTTTTGCAAGAGCGGTGTCGAATGCTTGAAAATGTGGATCAAGTTTTGCAGGATGGTCAGGTTGGCAAGTCAAGGAAGATCGTGAGTACACATTTAAGAATATCATTTGCTGCTTCCAAAACTCCCAGTTGTTGTGTGTTTTGCGAAGACACGAGCCACATGATATTTCAATGTAAGCGTTTTGAGCAATTGCCACCCATTGCACGACATAAGGAGGCCAAGAGACTCGCTCTGTGCATAAATTGCCTAAGAAAGGGGCATCAGCTGAAAGATTGCAAATCTAGTACCTGCCGCACTTGTCAATCGAAGCACCATACCTTATTGCATTACAATCAATCTTCAGTAGATACATCCAACACTGTCCAACAAACAAATGCAATACATTCCTCTGCTATGGTTGCAATGTCACCTTCTTTGCCTCAAGCCCATCTGTCGCCTCATTCGTCTGATGTTGTGCTTCTAGCCACTGCTATAATCCTTGTTAAGAATCGAGCTGGAACATTCGCTCCGTGTCGTGTACTCTTAGATTCAGGATCTCAACTTCAATTTGTTACCACACAATTCGCTAATCAGCTTCAGCTCCGAAAAAGAAAGTCGCTTACTGCAGTTTCTGGCATTGGAGATGCTAGCTTCTCAACTGAAGGATACTCAGTCGATCTCGTTCTGAAATCGCGGATTTCAGATTACTCAACTACCATCAGCGCAATCATCGCCAAGACGATTACTGATAATCAGCCTGGAATTTCAATGTCTACTAATAGTTGGAACATACCCTCAAATATAAAGTTAGCTGATCCCTTATTTTATAAGTCACAGCGGATTGATCTTCTCATCGGAGCTGGTCTTTTCTTTGAGCTGTTGTGTATTGGGCAAATTATGTTGGCACCTGGGTTGCCAGTTTTGCAGAAAACTCAACTCGGCTGGATCATATCAGGTGGCGGGCAATCGGCCCCCAAACTCTCATCGTTCATCGTAACTCAAAGAGCTTCCGATGATACCAATCTCAGCACTCGGCTTGATTATTTGGTTCGTCAATTTTGGGAAGTGGAGCACGTTTTCGAGCCTATCGCCAAGGTAACAACAGAGGAGCTCCACTGTCAGCAGCATTTCATCGCAACTCATCGTCGATTGTCTTCAGGGGAATACTTAGTCTGCTTGCCAAAAAAGCAAGGCTTCGAATCTTTGGGCGGCTCTTATGTGCAGGCCAAGCGTCGGCTCTTAAATTTGGAGCGTAAGTTTGCTCGAAATCATGCTATGAAGGAAAAATACTCTGCATTTATGAAAGAATATATTGATCTCAGCCAAATGTCACCGGTGCCCAGCGCAGAGATTTCTAAATGCAAATACTTCTTGCCTCATCATTGTGTATACAAAGAAGAAAGTTCGACAACAAAGCTGAGAGTGGTATTCGACGGTTCGGCTGTTACCACATCTGGGCTTTCATTAAATGATATTCTTAATGTCAGGACCGACCATACAAGCTACATTGTTTCACACACTCGTTCGTTTTCGCACATTTTCCATTGCACTTACAGGTGATATTAGTAAAATGTATAGGTGTGTGAAGGTTTCAGAGCCTGATGCAATGCTTCAATGTATCTTATGGCGAAACTCATCAGACGACGACATTCTAGTCTTCAAATTGAATACCGTCACTTATGGGACCAAGCCCGCTTCTTTTTTGGCTATTCGTGCAATGCACCAATTAGCAATGGATGAGTCGTCATCATACCCCCTAGGAGCTAAAACTGTTTTGCGAGATTTCTATGTTGACGATCTGATCTCAGGAGGCAATTCAGTTGAAGAAGTTCGCGACATAATGGACCAAACTAAAAATCTTCTTGAGCGAGGCAACTTCAAATTGAGAAAATGGTGCTCAAACTCAATCAACATTCTTCGCGGAGTTCCAGAAATCGAGCAGGAGAGTTTTCTCAAACTCGGCGATGGGACCGATGTGACAAAAACTCTTGGACTCATCTGGGAGCCTCGAGAGGATAGATTCGTATTCACTTTCGAGCCCAAAATTAGTGTTGGAAAACACACAAAACGTTCAGTTCTGTCAACCATTGCGCGATGCTACGATCCGTTAGGTTTGATCGGACCAACATTAACTAGGGCAAAAATCATCTTGCAACGCATGTGGAGAGACAAGCTGCAATGGGATGAGAGTCTACCACAATCATTGGAAACGATTTGGAGCGAATTTTGTAAGGACTTTCATCAAGTGGGCAATGCAACCTTTCCTCGTTATGTACTCCAGCTTAAAGCAAGAGTTGAATTACATGCCTTCTGCGATGCTAGCCTTCAGGCCTATGGCTCTTGTGTTTATGTTTCGGTCATCGAAGAATAATGCTGTTAAAGTGCATCTACTCTGTTCCAAGGCTAGAGTCGCCCCACTAAAGACCCTCACTGTGCCTAAGCTTGAGTTATGCGCTGCATTTCTGCTTGCGAACTTGATAAGCGAGATAGAGAAACTGAACTTGTTCGAATGTGAGATGCATTGCTGGTCAAGATTCAGCGGTGGTCTTGTCTTGGCTAAAGGAAGAGCCATCCAAATTCAATGTTTTTGTTGCTAACAAGGTTTGTGCCATACAGCAGCTCACAATCGGCATGGAGTGGCATTACGTGCCAACTGAGATGAATCCTGCAAATATGTTATCTAAAGGAGCAGCACCGTTAGAGCTCTTGCACTCGAAATTATGGATGCATGGACCTTCTTTTTTGCAAGAGGAAAAATGTTATTGGCCTAGGCACTGCTTGCCTGAAGCATGCTTGCCTGAAATGCGTCAAAGAGTCTTGCTGTCGGCAGAGCATGTGGACAACTCTTTGTCATTCAAGTACATAAATTAATTCGGAATAATGAAGCGAATCTTTGGTTATGTTCATAAATTCATCCGGAAAATAAAATCACCTGAGTTATCATCGGATGATCTGCGTCAAGGATCGTTCCTATTATGTCGTCTTGCTCAAAGAGCTCAGTTGCAAACGGAATACTCTGCCCTACAGAATGGAAGGAATATACACTCGTCAAGCGCCATTCTTTCGCTATTTCCAGTTTATGGATGATTTTGGTCTACTAAGAGTTGGTGGTCGTTTGGGGCATTCTACTCTCGGCTTCGATGCGCGTCACCCAATTATTTTACCCAAAAACCATCCCTTAACCTTCGCTATAATATCCCATTTTCATCCATTTTCATTTTGCCCGAGAATTGCGAAAATGCATAATTTGCTGCAGATCCCGGCCTCGCCTAGTTGAGCATATAATGGCAGACTTGCCTAAGGAGCGTGCACAGTGCTCACCGGCATTCACAATCACTGGAGTTGACTATTGTGGACCTTTTTATTACAAGCCCGATGGACGAAATAGAGCATCAGTAAAATGCTACGTCTGCGTGTTCGTTTGTTTCACAACTAAGGCTGTATGGCTGGAGCTTGCAAAGGATCTGTCGACAGCTGCCTTTTTGGGCGCCCTCAAGCGTTTCGTTATAACGCGCGGCATTCCAACATGCATCTGGTCAGACAACGCAACCAACTTTGTGGGTGCACGGAACGAGTTGGCGGATCTGAGACGTTTATTTTTGAGCCAGGAACATCGTACTGAAGTTCACAACTACTGCATCAACAACAGCTTCGATTGGAAATTCATACCTCCTCGTTCGCCACATTTTGGCGGTCTTTGGAGGCAGCAGTGAAGACAGCTAAAAGGCACCTATATCGGTCTATGGGATCGGCACTTCTTGGTTTCGATGAACTGCGCACATTGGTGTGCCAAATTCAGGCTATAATCAATTCTCGTCCCTCTTGTTCCAATTTCAGAAAACCCTGATGATCTTGGAGTTCTCACTCCAGGGCATTTCCTGATTGGTCGACAACTTATCGACTTCCCCGAACCAGATCTATCTCGGATTAACTGCAATCGCCTCGATCGCTGGCAGCGTATGACATACATACAGCAGTTGTTTTGGAAGCGATGGAGTGAGGAATACCTCACAATTCTGCAACAGCGTGGAAAATGGCGGACCCCACGGCCTTCTATCAAGGTCAACGATGTCGTCTGTGTAAAAGACGAAAACCTGCCACCTTTGAAGTGGCCATTAGCCCGGGTCGTTGAGATCATTGCTGGAGCCGATGGAGTCGTGAGAGTCGCTGTTCTGCGTACACCCACTGGAACTACATGTCGAGCTGTCAATAAGCTGTGCGTCCTTCCGGTTGATGATCCTGTTAAAAGTCATGGTATTTTAACGGTGGGGAGGATGTTCGGCGCAGCAGCTAATAATTTCTCTTAATAGTTAAATAAGCTTCTCTTAAGTTAATCTCTTGCCTTTGTCATTCTCATTCGCTGTTAGCGCACTCTTGCACATAACAAAGCATAACACACATACATATGTAAATTTCATCCGCTCTGTTAATTGCATACTCCTCTTTATTTATATTCTTTTAAACTCTGTACAAAAATAGTCTTCATTCGCGCAACACCTACAAATTTTTCACTCTCGCATCGAAATAACTTTGCCTAAACAGTTTCCACAGACTCGGCATTAAATTAATAAATAATAAGCTAAATTATATCGTTTTGGTTTTTATTTTTTGCCTTCGTAAATGATTGGAGCCAGAGTTGTCGAAAAAGCTCGGCAGCTTCAAACAGTTATGATTCTATAAAGTCTATAGAATTATAAGTTTACGCCCATTGGGGGTGTTGCTACTCTTGCTAGCAAGTAATTTCATTTTATTACATCACGAAAATATAATAACTTTTAGTCGTTTTCTTTTGTTTTTCCATTGGTTTATTCCATTTGTCCATAGTTATATTCAATATTTCACGGATTAATCTTATTTAAACATAATTAAATGAAAACAATATAAAAGTATACATTTATTTTTATGTGTTGTGCTGCCGTTCTTCAGCTCTTTCTTACGACTAACTGATCGACATATCGAAGCTTGAGACCAGGGCTGCGACCTATCGATAACTTACAGGGGTGCAATAGGTATCTAATTCGAAATTAACGTTTGATATATTATAATTCACAACATTCCGCCCACCGTAAAACTACGAGGGAGTTTTACCAATAACATCTAGAATAGCTAATTTAGATACGGGACGCTTCAAAACACCCGTTGATGTTTTCACCTCCGCTATACGTATGATTCCATCTCTAGCTGGAATGGTGCTGATTACAACGCCTTTCTTAAAACTGCCTCTCGGCTGATTGTCCTCACATATGATGACAACATCTCCTATTTGTATAGGCCTTCTCTTGACGTTCCACTTTGTGCGTCTTGTTAGTGTTGGCAAATATTCTCGAATCCAACGTTTCCAAAAGTTGTTTTTCAATTGTTGACAAATCCGATATTGTTTCCGATGTGGATACTCGCTAGTATCTCCAGGTGTTTGAGTTGAGTTTGATGTTCCCAGTAGAAAATGATTCGGCGTCAGTGGCTGCGGATCATCGAAGTCAACTGCGACATGTGTTAGTGGTCTACTGTTAATGATATTTTCTGCTTCAATGAGTAAGCTTCTCAAAGTTTCAACATGTGGTGCTTGTTGCTTTAAAGTAACTGCCAATACGCGTTTCGTTGATTGAACTAAACGTTCCCAGCAGCCCCCAGAGCTTGGGTTTGCTGGACAATTGAATTGCCATTGAATACCTTTGTTGGCCAATTCTGACTGAATATTCTCGAAATCAAATATTTCCTTAACATTTCGTATTTCATTGTCAGCTCCCACGAAATTCGTACCCATATCCGACCTAATCCGTACGGGGATGCCTCGCCTATTTACGAAGTTTCGTATACATAATATGCATGCGTCGGTAGACAAGTTTTCTGCTAACTCCAGGTGAACTGCTCGTACTGTCAAGCAAGTGAACAACGCGACCCATCTTTTTTCTCGACGTCGTCCTACCGTTACCATTACTGGACCAAAGTAGTCGAGACCCGTGTATGAAAACGGTCTCATGTATGGCGTCACACTATCTATGGGCAGTTGCCCCATAAACGGCGCCTCCGGCTTTGCATTTGCATTTTTGCAATATTGACAATTTTTCTTTGCTTGTTTGACTAAATTACGTAAACCTGTGATCCAGAATTTCTGTCTAATTTCTGCAATAATCAATTCATTATTTTGATGATGAAAACACTCATGATATCGCTTTACAATTAATTTAGTAATCAGATGATCTTTCGGCAAAACTATTGGTTCTCGTACACCTTTCGCCACCGCTGTAGCGTTGCCAAGTCTGCTATGCAAAATTATCACTCCTTCTTCGCTAAGTGTGGGAGCCAATGAGTAGATATCGCTATTCTTTGATACAGATCCATGTTTCTGCAGGTCATCTATTTCCTGTGCAAAAACCTGTTGTTGTGCCATTTTGCACAATATGACTTCTGCCTTCTGTAATTCCAGTGATGTCAGTTCTTTTATTGAATTTGTTATTTTCTGTTTACGTAGTTGATTCATGAATCTTACTATCCAACCGACAGTACGTTTCAATCGCATATAATTTGAGAATCGTTGTATGTCAATCACAGGAACTGTTGATACAATCAATATGTGTTTACGACGTTCCGTTGAGTCCTCGCTTACATAATTCATTTTCTGTGCTGGCCAAATTTTTTCATCTTGTTGCAGAAATGCTTGGACCTGTTGTCCACAACCCATTTGGCACATAGTTCAAACTCTTGTGTGCCCTCGTAGCTACATCAGCAACATTCATGTTGGTAGGAATCCACCGCCAGCTGTCTATATCAGTTGATTCCAAGATTTCACCTATTCGATGAGCCACAAACGGTTTATACTGTCGTTGATCAGAGCCAATCCATGATAAAACCGTTTCAGAATCTGTCCACATTACTGACCGCCGCACGCTAATGTCGTGGCATTCCAAAATTGAGCTTCTGAGTCTCGTTCCAAGTACTGCAGCCTGCAATTCGAGCCGGGGTATCGACAAGTGTTTAAAGGAGCACATCTCGATTTCCCTGCAACGAATACAACATTAGTATGATTGTTTACTGTTATCCTCCAATAAGAAACTGCAGCAAATGCCTGTTCGCTTGCATCTACAAATGTATGCAACTCCACATCAGCTTCATTTGATAGAAAATGGGGTGAGTAGCATCTTCCTATCTTGAAATTCTTGACCTTTTCGATTTGGAGCATCCATTGCTTAAATCGAACGAATAAATCCTTGGGCAATAAATCATTCCAGTCTATTCCAAGTCGCCACACTGCTTGCATCAAGTTTTTTCCATATATTGTTAAATCCGTTAACATTCCAAATGGATCATAGATTGACATCACTAAACTGAGCAATTGTCGTTTAGATGGACACTTAATCCCTCTTACGATGTCCTTATCCACCTTATTTAACTTCAAGTCAAATACGAAGTTGTCATCTGTGCTTTGCCAATGCATACCCAAAATCTTATCAATGGCCTCAACGTCCATTTTAACCGTTCGTCCTTTCATGTAGTCAGTATCCTTGTTTAATTTTGTTTGTACTTCCGTTGAATTTGATACAAAGCCTCTCAGTTCGAAATGCGCCATTTTGTGTACTCGACATACCTCTTTGCTTATTTCACATGCTTGTTCTTCAGATTGAAAACTAGCAACATAATCGTCCACATAGTGTTTTGAGTGTATCGCGTCGATCACTTCATCTTTATATTTTACAGCTTGATACGCATTTACATTCTTCACGTATTGAGCTCAGCACGGTGAGCACGAAGCGCCGAATATCATAACCTTCATCTTATAGGTATCGACTTTTCCGTGTGAGCAGTTACTCCTCCATAAAAATCTCAAGGAGTCTTGATCTTCTTCTCGTACTGATACTTGAAGAAACATCTCTTTTATATCCGCGCATATTCCAATCTTGCCCTGTCGAAATTTATATAATATCTTCGTTAAAGGCGGGTTCTCATCTGGTCCATTCAGCAATTTGGAGTTCAATGACACTCCGTTGACCATTGCAGCCGCGTCAAAGACCAGCCGTATCTTGTTTGGTTTATTAACATTGTATACAGAGAAGTGTGGTAGGTACCACGTCCTCGGACCAACCTTTTCTGTGTCTTCGTTCTACATTTTTATTGCATATCCTTTTCTAACAAACTCCATGAGAGCATCATTATACTCTGTGAACTTTCCATTACGTTCCAATTTATATTCTACAGCCTTTAATCTCTTTAAAGCTGCATTGTAACTATCCGGAAAATGTACATCATCTTCAGACCATAAGAGACCAGTTGCATAAGCTCCCTCAAGCCGCTTTGTAGTTTCCATCAATATTTTCCGAGCACGCTGCACAGTCACAGATTCCAAAGGTTTCCCAATCGCTTTTACTCCAAAATTTTCTGTTGAAAAATAATCAGACATAAGTTTCATGCAAATTTGACTCATCAGCATTTTCTTTAATATGTGTATGAAATACGATTGACAATAATGGTGACTGGACTTGTTTCTGCGATCCCATCGATCCATAAACAAGCCATCCTAACTTAGTTTTTGCTGCTAACAAGTTGCTATCCAGATTGATACTTCTCGATGTTGATCCTAGATGACAATTATTTATCCCAATTAGCATTGTGGGATCTGCATTCATATATCCGCCCAATGGGATATTTCTTAGCTGTTTGTATTTATTTTTCAATTCTTGCAGATCTACCGTCTGCAGAGGTAGCTTCAAGTCCGGGACTGTATTTGCTTCAAACCTCATCCATTTTCCATTCCCTCCTGGGGCTCGTATTCTCAAGTGACAGCTCATTGACTTTACATTAGTCACATGACTACCAATCCAGTTAAGCGTAAGATCAGACCTTCTCTGATTCACTCCCAGCTGACAAGCAAGTTTCTCATTTACGAGTGATGCCGATGATCCCTCGTCTAGAAATGCATATGTTTTCATTATTAGGTTAAATAACAATTTCGACCCTCCATGGTCAAGCTTATTTATGGCTGCCTCCGCGGCGCTATTAGTAGACATATCTTTCATAATTACATAATGCAGTGACTTATGATGTAGCTTTATACAACCATTCTGACCGCAACTACGTTTTTTCTTGCATGTCGTCAAACTGTGTCCTCGGTTCAGACATCCAAAGCAAACTCTCAATCGTTTCACCATGGACCACCTTTCCTTTGTGCTTGCTTTGTTAAATTCGTCGCATTTCTGAATATATTATAGTTGTTGCTGCTCGTGCAACGCTTCTCGCCACGCCACTGAGCCAACCGTTTCGTCATTGGCAGCTTCTCCACGAGTTGCTGCAGAAGTACAGGATTGTGCAAATGCTGCACTGCATTTTGGCTGACTGTAAAAATACTACCAAATTCTCAACTTTAGACGAAAAAGGTACCAAACGTTCCAAATTATTCTCATAACCGGACGAAATCTCACCAATCAACTCCTAATTGGCTTTTTATGAGTAACTCCGGGCGTCCATACATAAATTGTAGACGTTCTATGATGCGTTCCACATTGATCGGGTTTATTAGAAGACCTTTTACTTCTTCCTCCGCCGGTCCCTTCAAGCTCTTTGGCAATCTGAGCAAGTTTTTCCAAGTTAGAGTATCCATACGCTGCTGATGATTCTCTAAACATAGTTACAAATACAGGCCAGTCTTCAGCATTTCCTGTAACTCTGGCAAATCAATTAACTTATACAACGGTTGAAGAGTACGTGGCATACTCATGTGTGTCTATTCTGTTCTTCTCTATCATTTGTTCTGCGACCCCTGCAGCCAAGTCTACTAGATCGCAACCCCGAAGTCCCACATGCCCCGATACGTTACCATACATGCTGGCTTCAACAAACGATTCATCTGTAGGCGTGACGTTTACTTTTGATGTTGCGCTCCCATGTAAGCCACCAGCATCCAAATAGCAA
>NW_028315219.1:0-19029 GCF_054131065.1 Drosophila arizonae
GTAGGCGACGGTATCTTTCTCTAAACTCAGCATTTTCATCAGCTTCTCTTTGCCGCTGTCGCTGACTGCGCAGAGCAATATCATCAGCCAGCAGAGTGTTAATGAGATTCGTGTATCTGGGCATAGTTAGCCGCTGTGGGATGAACGGATCATAGACAATCTTTCTAGCATCGTTGTTGCTGTGTACACGTAGTCTGTCGAAGTACTTTGTGCAGAGATTATTGAATATTTCATCAGCAGACAAGACATCCAGTGCAGATCTGATGCGTGCATTAGAGACAAAGTACTGAGCACCAGATATGGCTCTTAAAGCTTTATCGTGAATAACTCTGATGCGGCTGAATTGGGTCTCGGATAGAAGAGCACCCCATACAGGTAGCGAGTATTGCCATAGTGGGGCAACAAGCTGCTTGTATATGATAGTTTTAGTTTTTAGAGATAGTTTACTATCTTTATTAATGAGCCAATCTATCTTTTTAAGCCTAGCCCTAACCCTAGTAACGACCGTAGTGACATGTTGAGTGAGGCGCAGTCTAGAATCTAACGTAACGCCCAGATATGGATGCGAGGTGCCATTTTCAATAGTTTCGTTGCCAATGCGAATAGCCTGATATGGTGCTATAGGCCTGAGTGTATGCATGATGTGCATAGTTTTTATTCGCATTAATTGTAATGCACCACTTGCGCGCCCATTCAGCCAGTCTATCCATGTAAGCTTGCTGTGAGTTAAGCGCATCTGCTTGTCGATAGTCTGCTGCAAGAACAATGACGTCATCAGCATAGGTGGCAATACGAACTCCATGAAGACAAGTTGTAGCTGGTATATCGCTGGTGTATATATTATACAGCACTGGCCCAAGCAGGCTGCCTTGTGGCACACCAGCGTGAATCTGCCTGATTCCTGAGCGACATCCACCGTGGCACTCAACAATAAAAGAGCGATCTGTTAGATAGCAACAGAGAATGCGATAGAGAGCGATCGGCAGTAGTGACTTGAGTTTGTATTTCAAGCCTGTATGCCACACTCGATCAAAAGCTTCTTTAATGTCCATATAGACAGCAGAGCAGTATTTATGGTCATCAAATGCTTTAATAATGTACTGGGTGACTCGACCCAATTGCTGTTCAGCTGAGTGAGCTTTGCGGAATCCGAATTGATGGCTTGGAATCGCATTTATAAGAGCATCTTGCTCAAGCATACGGCTCAATATTAAGTGCTCCAGTATCTTCGAGAGGCCAGATAGAAGACTTATTGGCCTGTATGATGAAACATGTTGCGTAGGCTTGCCAGGCTTGTGCACCATCTTCACCATCGCTAGCTTCCAGCAAGAGGGGAAATGACCCAGTCTAAAGGAGTTGTTGCAGATCAAAACAAGATACAAAATAGCCTTCATTGGCAGCGCTTTGATGGTGTGGTTATCAATTTGATCCAATCCAGCCGCTTTCTTGTTCTCAAGCGTGCTGATGTGACTGATGACTTCAGCCGCAGTGACTGGCCGAAAAGAGACTGAAGGAGTCAAAGATGGCTGGCTAACTTGAGCCTCAATCTCAGCCAGATCACTGGGCGACGTGGTCACGATGGGATGGAATCGCTGTTCAAGACTTGCAGCAAATGTTTCAGCCTTCTCGGCAGTAGTCTTGCACCAAACGTTATGAGCGTTAGAGCCATTGCCACTGGAGGACTTCAATAGCGGTAGATTTGGGGCAGGCTGTCGCTTAATTTCGTTGGTCAGTCGCCAGAGTTTCTGCATACTATATCTATCAGTTGGATCGATAGATCTAAATAGCTCTTCCTCATACTTCTGCCTAGCATCTATGAGCTCTTTGCGAATGCGATTCGACAGCCTGTTGCAGAGCTGCTTCGCCAAAGGATTGCGATTTCGAACGAGATAGCGCTTGATTTGCTTGTGGGCCTCGACAAGTTGCAGAGTCTGTCTATTAACTCGAAATCTAGCTCTCGTTATCTTGCGTGGGCTCTGTGGATTCGCATAGTTTGCAGCATCTTCAATGTTTTTGACGAAAATATTAACAGCATCATCGACGTCGTCCTCACTGTTGATCTCAGTGTTGAGCAAGATTCTGTCGTTTAGATAGCTCTGGAATCTGTTAATGTTTGCATTCAGATGCAGAAGATGGCCTTTTGCTTTGCTAGTGATTGGCTTCTCGACCAGCTGAACTTGCAACGGAAGATGGTCAGAGCTGAGCTCAAATGAGTCAGAGATGGCCAGCAATTCACGCCTGATGCCTTTAAAAAGCGCAAAGTCAATGGCAGACGGAGTTTGGCGTGCATTAAATGGATAATGGGTGGGCGATCCAGTTGCCAAGATGTTGCAGTTCACTTGCAGGATACTGTTGACTAGTGTGCGGCCACGGATACAGGATCTGGCGTTGCCCCACCACTGACTTTTCGCGTTCCAGTCACCACCGACTATAAAAGTGTCACCCAGAGCTAATAGCAGGTTGTTGAAATCTTGTCCAGACCAAATGAGTTGCGGCGGGCAGTAGATAGCTACGATGTTGATGTGTCTGCCGTTTTGCAAGCTGACTGAAACTTCAACAGATTGATGCGAGTCATTTGATGTACAACGCATCGCATAATGGCATATATTTTGTTTAATTATGAAAGCTGCACCTCCTCTCCTCCTGTTTGAGGGGTGGTTTGCTAAATAAACGATATAGCCATTGATAGCAATGCTATCGCTATCAATCAGATGCGTCTCAGACACAAGCATAATGTCTATATCGTGCTTGACGAGATACAGATTGAGCTCATTAAGTTTTTTCTTGACACCAGCAGCATTCCAGAAAGATATCTTGATGTTGTTGACACGTTGAGATACGCGAGGCTGCAGTGCAGCGCTGCGTCTACTGGCATTTGGGGAAGTGGATATGTTGTTAGACATTAGAGCTCTCAATGGGACCAAATTTGGCCAACAGGAAGGCCATGAGGTTGGTCAGCAAATCAATAATTTTATCCGATTTGTCGCGATTCTGATTGGGCACTAATCTGGGGCCAGCTTGCACTGACATACTTGGCATATTCGCATTCATTGGCTGCTCGAAACGTTGAGGATAAACACCCCCACTATTAGGATGCGCACCCCCCATCTATGTGTTGTGGGCGCCTACGGCGCGTGCTCAGGCTGCGGCTACGCATTTGCTGCAGCGGCCGCTGTGCGCTTGTCTGCCTAGGCAAACGTACTTGTTGCTGCTGCTGTTGTTGATGCATGAGTTGTTGTTGTTGTTGGCTACGTTTGGTGGCTTTTTGTCTGGACTGACGCTGTTTGCTGCTAATTGCTGCCGGCCCGATAGGCTGAGCAAACTCTAAACCCGCCCGAAGGGCAGCCGAATAGCTGGGCCCACTAACTGTTTGCGGTCGTGACTGAGGGGGGACTTGCTGTAAAAGATTTGGCATATTTAACAAATTGGGCATATTTGGGCGACTGCTCTGAGCAGTTGCAGTGGGAGCAGGCTTGGCTAGATTGTTAATAATCTTTGCTAGCTGCTTGGCGCCTTCGTTTTCGCGCTTCTTGCACGCTTCTTTATAAGAAGGGCAACCTTTGTAGCTCGCGGCGTGGGGGCCAGAGCAGTTGGCACACTTCGCTGGTGTTTGGTCACCTTTCTGCTGCCTGCCACAGTCCGTGGAAGCATGATTTTCGCCGCACTTGACGCAGGCAAATGGGCGACGGCAGTAATTTTTTGTATGCCCAAATTTCTGGCACCTATGGCACTGAGCGACTTCGCTAGATTTGTACGGCTTCTCAATTTTAACGCGCTGATTGCCGATGGCAGTGATTTGCAAGAATTCAGCATTATTGGCACTGGGTACTAACTCGACTTCAAAGAGATCAAGTGGCTCCTTAGTAAAGCGAGATTTAATGCCTCTTAAGAAGCGAACTTGATGCCCTAAGTTGGCTAGTTTCTCACGGATATAGTGGTCCGGAGTGGAGTAGTGCAAATCACGAATAATGGCTCTGAAGCCGCGCTCGCTTTTCAACTGGAAGGTATAGTTTTCAACTTTATTTACTTCAAGGTACTTTACCAGTTTGCGATAAGTAGCGACGTCCTTGCACTGCACTCTAATACCATGGTTGGCCGTACGAGAGGTGCTATAATTGTCCTGACCGATGGCTTCGTCCAGGCGGATTAGTGTCAGTGACATTTGCCAGGAATAGTGGCGCAGGCTTCACGTTGGGGGGAGCGTCGCGTAGTGATGCAAGTTGTAGTTTTACATCACTTTTCAGCCTGCATGCGAGGGAATCACATACACAATTGCCCTGCTTTTTCTCGCCTCAAGCTTTAGGCTGCCCAGCAGCGTAAAGGTGAGAGAAGAAGGAACAGGGTGTCTTTATTCATTTCTCAGTGCTTTGCATTAGTACTTTCTAGAAATTAGTTGGCAGCTTATTTACAATTCACTTATGTGGTAAGTATTATAAGCTAGTAGTAGGCGAAACTTAATATAAGTGTTTATTAATAAAGTTTGAATTTTACAAATAAATGAGTGTTTTCTTTTTTTATATACATATATATATCTATCTAGTAAGGTTATAGTTATTTATACAGATTTATTTTGGTGGGGAAGAGTAAAGACTAAGTCAGATTTTCTTCTTCGTTAAATTCAATTTAGATTACTGTTCTTTAAATACAATTTGGTTTACTATTCTTTAAATTTAATTTGGATTACTATTCTTAAATTTAATTACATTTAGCTGGTTTGTTAGTTGTTAATTTGATAACTCTAGAAACGTCATCAGTCGCTGTCATCCGGTCTTCAGTGGTCCGGGGGGGAAGGCAGAAGAAGGCGCTGCTGTCGATGCTCTTATTTGTAGCTATGTCCAGGTTGTAAGTACTCAGTGGATCCAGGAGAGAGGCTAGTCTGAGACTTGCTATTTATTCATAGGCACCCTTTATTTTCTGGCTTTTGCTTACTTTGTTTCTTTCCGCAGTATTCGTCTTTATTTAGAATTTGTTTATACCGTGATTGCTTGCTAGATTATTTATTTGCTTTGCTGATCTTTTGAAATTTTTATTTATTGTTTTTATTGTTGGTTTTATTAGTAAGAATATTAATTATTATTGGCTTGCTATCATGGGCTTTAACTTTGTTTATATTTTAAGTTTTTGGATTTATTATTATTGTTATTATTATTTTTTTTTTTTTTTTTTTAAATCTCTTTTTTTTGTTAGTTTTGACTGCAAGATTCACTCAGTAAGCGTGTATAGCGAGGTGGGTATATTATTAAAACTATCGTGTCTTAGTTTAAGTTTATAAGTTTATTTATTCGTTTTGTTATATCCATTTTAACATTTGTTTTATTTATTAATTTATTGCTAAGTGTTTTTATTATTTGCTTTGTTAAGTCGGTTATTTATTTATAATTATGCTTGTTAAGTGTATTAATTTTGTTTTTACTTAGGGTTTAGCACTTTTATTAATAAGTTTTGTTGCGAGTGTTGCATAGTAAGTAGAAGTTTAGCCCGTTTAGTTTTGTTGCTTGTGTTTATAGTCTTAATTTGCAGGAGGCATTAGTTGAGGCGGCCATGTTGTAAGATTGGTAAGTACATATTTGTTTTCGTCGTTTTACTTGCAAATTTATTATATTAAGTTGAGATCATTAAAATTGTCGGCAAGAGAACTTCAACTGCATGTATTTCGATGATTTATTTTAATTGGATCATAGAATTATTTGTATTCGCGCGAGGTATTTGTTATATTGCGTGTGCTAGCGTAGCTTGCGCGTCAATTTATCTTTGAGTAGGGTTGCCTTACTTTATCATTATCGAGTTTTTAGTATTTTGTACAGTTTTATCGTTATCGAATTTTTAACATTTTGTGTATTTTCAGCTTTGTTCTTATTTGGTGTCTGGATTCGCTTCGGTAAGTAGTTTCAATTTATTAGGATTCAGGAGTTAATTATTGTTTGGTGAGTACTGTGTTATAGTTTAAAGTTGTTTGTATTATTTCAGTGTAATTTGTTTCATTGCAGGTGGCACAGAGAGGACTGCCAAGTTGATGATGGCTGGGTAAGTATGTGCTTATATGTAGCAAAAAGGACTGGCTTTATTATTAATAAATCTTTTTATTTCCAGATAAGACGTGAAAGTTACCGAGTCTGATTTTATAGTATATACTAGGTTATTTGTTCTTCTAGGTTATTAGTTTTGTTGTAGAATTGTCGTTAGTTTTTTGTTTACTTGTATCCCTTAGTGTGAGTATTGTTTGTTTAGACTTTGTTTCAATTTAGTGATTTTTAGGCTTTTAGGAATATTGTCTTGTTATTAGTGTAGTAATTTAAGATTGGCATTTGCCTGTGTAATTTGAGTTTTAATATATGGCGCAGAGTATTTTGTTTCCTTGTGGCTATCGATTTTGTCAAATAGCGTACTTTAGGATGTGTTCATACTAGGTGTTTATGTTTGGATTATATTATGCTTATTTATGTTTACGCAGGTAACTAAGTTGTTGTTTAATAGGTCTTTTATAATTTATAAATTTTATTTTTATTTTATTTTATTTATTTATTTATTTATTTCATTTATTTGTTTTATTTTATTTTTATTATTTTTTTATGAGCAGTACGTGCGAGGGGTGGGTATCAAAGTGTTGCTTCCTTTGTGTTTCTTGTTGAAGATTGTCTGCTTTGTACAGCTTCTTTTCTTCGCTTAGACTTGTCTTGTTTCCTCAGTATTAGCGTTTGATGTAGTTTTTGGTTGTTATGTGCTATATATATTTATTGTTTGATTTATTATTATTATTATTATTATTTTGTATTTTTATTTTATTTTTTTTTTTTCCATATCTGATTGTTGTTTTATTAGTGATGTTATTATTATTAGGTAGTAGTTATAGGTATTACTAGTTAGTTTGTATTGTATTATATTATTAGTTATTTAGAATTGCATTAATATGTTTTGTATTTGTGGGAATATGTATAATGTGTTATTATTAGTTAGTTATAGTGAATTATGTTATTTTCTTTGTAGCTGTGAATTATTTATTAGGTAGCTATAGGTGTGAAGCTAGGTTGGAGAGCGATTGTTTATTTTCCTTCTAGAAAATAATTTTATAGTTTCCCAGGTTTTTATCAATTAGAGGGCTTATAGTTTAAAGTACGTGATGAGGAATTATTGATTGCAAGCTGTTGTCTAGTCTAGTTATTTTTTATTTTTTGTTTTTTGTTTTTTTTTGTTTGTTTTTTTTTTTTTGTTGTTGTTTTTATTTTAGTTTTAGATTTTGCAGCGAGCAAGCTTGTTGATTTTAAGTATAATTTGACTATGTGTGATTTTAATTCAACAGTAAACTTTTTAATGAGTTTGTATTAAGTTGTTTCGTGTTAGGTTAATGAGAGTAGTATAACTGCTTACGAAGCTTGTGAGTGGGTAAGCGTTTTGGTGTATCTTGTTGTACAAGCAATAGATTTAGTGTTTGGTTGTTGTGTGCTATATATTTTTATTATTTAATTTTGTCTGATGTTGATTAATTAACTATGTTATTATTTAAGTTAGTTATATTGCAATTACTAGTTAGTTATATTGAATTATATTGCCAGATATTTATGATTGCTTTAATATGTTAGAGTAGTCAAATAGTTTATCAGTTTTTATGATTTAAGTGCTTGTAGTTTGTAGATGTGAGGATTATTGTATATTATTGTTGTTATAAGTTAGTTATAGAATTATGTTATTTGTTTGCTGCGGTATAGATAGTTGTAGGTGTGCGGGCAAGTTGCAGAGCATTTGTTTATTTTTCTTATTAGAGTATAATTTCATAGCTTCCCAGTTTTGTACAAATAGGGGACATTATAGTTTAAAGGTAAGTTATGAGAATTATTGATTACGAACTGTTGTCTAATCTAGTTATTTTTATTTTATTTTATTATTTTTATTTTATTTTAATTTATTTTTATTATTATTATTTTTTTTTTTTTTTTTTTTTTTTTTTTTTTTTTTGTTTTAGTTTAGATTTTGCAGCAAGCAGCTTGTTGATTGTAAGTATTAATTTGTCTATTTTGTTTCTTTAATTCAGCAGCAAAATTTTTAGTGAGTTGTATCTTTCAGATTAGCGCTTGAAGATGGCACTGTCTAGCATTTGTATTAAGTGTTCGTGTCTGATTAATGAGAGTATAAACTGCTTACGAGGCTTGTGTGTGGGTAAGCGTCTTGATGTCTTGTTGATTGTAAGTATTAGTTTGTCTTTTTTGTGTCTTTAATTCAGCAGTAAAATTTTAATGAGTTGTATCTTTCAGATAGCGCTTGAAGATGGGCACTGTCTAGCATTTGTATTAAGTGTTCCTGTTTGATTAATGAGAGTATAAATTTCAGCCTGCATGCGAGGGAATCACATACACAATTGCCCTGCTTTTTCTCGCCTCAAGCTTTAGGCTGCCCAGCAGCGTAAAGGTGAGAGAGAAGAAGGAACAGGGTGTCTTTATTCATTTCTCAGTGCTTTGCATTAGTACTTTCTAGAAATTAGTTGGCAGCTTATTTACAATTCACTTATGTGGTAAGTATTATAAGCTAGTAGTAGGCGAAACTTAATATAAGTGTTTATTAATAAAGTTTGAATTTTACAAATAAATGAGTGTTTTTTCTTTTTTATATACATATATATATCTATCTAGTAAGGTTATAGTTATTTATACAGATTTTATTTTGGTGGGGAAGAGTAAAGACTAAGTCAGATTTTCTTCGTTAAATTCAATTTAGATTACTGTTCTTTAAATACAGTTTGGTTTACTATTCTTTAAATTTAATTTGGATTACTATTCTTAAATTTAATTACATTTTAGCTGGTTTGTTAGGTTGTTAATTTGATAACTCTAGAGACGTCATCAGTCGCTGTCATCCGGTCTTCAGTGGTCCGGGGGGGAAGGCAGAAGAAGGCGCTGCTGTCGATGCTCTTATTTGTAGCTATGTCCAGGTTGTAAGTACTCAGTGGATCCAGGAGATGAGGCTAGTCTGAGACTTGCTATTTATTCATAGGCACCCTTTATTTCTGGCTTTTGCTTACTTTGTTTCTTTCCGCAGTATTCGTCTTTATTTAGAATTTGTTATACCGTGATTGCTTTATTTGCTTTGCTTGATCTTTTTGAAATTTTTATTTATTGTTTTTATTGTTGGTTTTATTAGTAAGAATATTAATTTATTATTGGCTTGCTATGGGCTTTAACTTTGTTTATATTTAAGTTTTTGGATTTATTATTATTGTTATTATTATTTTTTTTTTTTTTTTTTTTAAATCTCTTTTTTTTTGTTAGTTTTGACTGCAAGATTCACTCAGTAGCGTGTATAGCGAGGTGGGTATATTATTAAATATCGTGTCTTAGTTATAAGTTTTATTTATTCGTTTTGTTTATCCATTTTAACATTTGTTTTATTTATTAATTTATTGCTAAGTGTTTTTATTATTTGCTTTGTTAAGTCGGTTATTTATTTATAATTATGCTTGTTAAGTGTATTAATTTTGTTTTTACTTAGGGTTTAGCACTTTTATTAATAAGTTTTGTTGCGAGTGTTGCATATGTAAGTAGAAGTTTAGCCCGTTTAGTTTTGTTGCTTGTGGTTTATAGTCTTAATTTGCAGGAGGCATTAGTTGAGGCGGCCATGTTGTAAGATTGGTAAGTACATATTTGTTTTCGTCGTTTACTTGCAATTTATTATATTAAGTTGAGATCATTTAAAATTGTCGGCAAGAGAACTTCAACTGCATGTATTTCGATGATTTATTTTATTGGATCATAGAATTATTTGTATTCGCGCGAGGTATTTGTTATATTTGCGTGTGCTAGCGTAGCTTGCGCGTCAATTTATCTTTGAGTAGGGTTGCTTACTTTATCATTATCGAGTTTTAGTATTTTTGTACAGTTTTATCGTTATCGAATTTTTAACATTTTGTGTATTTTCAGCTTTGTTCTTATTTGGTGTCTGGATTCGCTTCGGTAAGTAGTTTCAATTTATTAGGATTCAGGAGTTAATTATTGTTTGGTGAGTACTGTGTTATAGTTTAAAGTTGTTTTGTATTATTTCAGTGTAATTTGTTTCATTGCAGGTGGCACCAGAGAGGACTGCCAAGTTGATGATGGCTGGGTAAGTATGTGCTTTTATATGTAGCAAAAAGGACTGGCTTTATTATTATAAATCTTTTTATTTCCAGATAAGACGTGGAAAGTTACCGAGTCTGATTTTATAGTATATACATAGGTTATTTGTTATTCTTAGGTTATTGTTTTGTTTGTAGAATTGTCGTTAGTTTTTTGTTTACTTGTATCCCTTAGTGTGAGTTATTGTTTGTTTAGACTTTGTTTCATTTAGTGATTTTTAGGCTTTTAGGAATATTTGTCTTGTTATTTAGTGTAGTAATTTAAGATTGCATTTGCCTGGTGTAATTTGAGTTTTAATATATGGCGCAGAGTATTTGTTTCCTTTGTGGCTATCGAATTTTGTCAAATAGCGTACTTTAGGATGTGTTCATACTAGGTGTTTATGTTTGGATTATATTATGCTTATTTAGTTTACGCAGGTAACTAAGTTGTTGTTTAATAGGTCTTTTATAATTTATAAATTTTTATTTTTATTTTATTTTATTTATTTATTTATTTTATTTCATTTATTTGTTTTATTTTATTTTTATTATTTTTTTATGAGCAGTACGTGCGAGGGTGGGTATCAAAGTTGCTTCCTTTTGTTTCTTGTTGAAGATGTCTGCTTTGTCAGCTTCTTTTCTTCGCTTAGACTTGTCTTGTTCTCAGTATTAGCGTTTGATTTAGTTTTTGGTTGTTATGTGCTATATATATTTATTGTTTGATTTATTATTATTATTATTATTATTTTTATTTTTATTTTATTTTTTTTTTTTTCCATATCTGATTGTTGTTTTATTAGTGATGTTATTATTATTAGTTAGTTATAGTGTAATTACTAGTTAGTTGTATTGTATTATATTATTAGTTATTTAGAATTGCATTAATATGTTTTGTATTTGTGGGGAATATTGTATAATGTTGTTATTATTAGTTAGTTATAGTGAATTATGTTATTTCTTTGTAGCTGTGAATTATTTATTAGGTAGCTATAGGTGTGAAGCTAGGTTGGAGAGCGATTGTTTATTTTCCTTCTAGAAAATAATTTTATAGTTTCCCAGTTTTTATCAATTAGAGGGCTTTATAGTTTAAAGGTACGTGATGAGAATTATTGATTGCAAGCTGTTGTCTAGTCTAGTTATTTTTTATTTTTGTTTTTTTGTTTTTTTTTTTTGTTGTTTTTTTTTTTTTTTTGTTGTTGTTTTTATTTTAGTTTAGATTTTGCAGCGAGCAGCTTGTTGATTTTAAGTATTAATTTGACTATTGTGTGATTTTAATTCAACAGTAAACTTTTAATGAGTTTGTATTAAGTGTTCGTGTTAGGTTAATGAGAGTATTTTCTTTTCAGCCTGCATGCGAGGGAATCACATACACAATTGCCCTGCTTTTTCTCGCCTCAAGCTTTAGGCTGCCCAGCAGCGTAAAGGTGAGAGAAGAAGGAACAGGGTGTCTTTATTCATTTCTCAGTGCTTTGCATTAGTACTTTCTAGAAATTAGTTGGCAGCTTATTTACAATTCACTTATGTGGTAAGTATTATAAGCTAGTAGTAGGCGAAACTTAATATAAGTGTTATTAATAAAGTTTGAATTTTACAAATAAATGAGTGTTTTCTTTTTATATACATATATATATCTATCTAGTAAGGTTATAGTTATTTATACAGATTTATTTTGGTGGGGAAGAGTAAAGACTAAGTCAGATTTTCTTCGTTAAATTCAATTTAGATTACTGTTCTTTAAATACAATTTGGTTTACTATTCTTTAAATTTAATTTGGATTACTATTCTTAAATTTAATTACATTTAGCTGGTTTGTTAGTTGTTAATTTGATAACTCTAGAGACGTCAATCAGTCGCTGTCATCCGGTCTTCAGTGGTCGGGGGGAAGGCAGAAGAAGGCGCTGCTGTCGATGCTCTTATTTGTAGCTATGTCCAGGGTTGTAAGTACTCAGTGGATCCAGGAGAGAGGCTAGTCTGAGACTTGCTATTTATTCATAGGCACCCTTTATTTTCTGGCTTTTGCTTACTTTGTTCTTCCGCAGTATTCGTCTTTATTTAGAATTTGTTATACCGTGATGCTTGCTAGATTATTTATTTGCTTTGCTTGATCTTTTTGAAATTTTATTTATTGTTTTTATTGTTGGTTTTATTAGTAAGAATATTAATTTTATTATTGGCTTGCTATGGGCTTTAACTTTGTTTATATTTAAGTTTTTGGATTTATTATTATTGTTATTATTATTTTTTTTTTTTTTTTTTTTTAAATCTCTTTTTTTTGTTAGTTTTGACTGCAAGATTCACTCAGTAGCGTGTATAGCGAGTGGTGGGTATATTATTAAAATATCGTGTCTTAGTTATAAGTTTATTTTATCGTTTTGTTTATCCATTTTAACATTTGTTTTATTTATTAATTTATTGCTAAGTGTTTTTATTATTTGCTTTGTTAAGTCGGTTATTTATTTATAATTATGCTTGTTAAGTGTATTAATTTTGTTTTTACTTAGGGTTTAGCACTTTATTAATACGTTTTGTTGCGAGTGTTGCATATGTACGTAGATAGTTAGCCCGTTGTAGTTTTGTTGCTTGTGTTTATAGTCTTAATTTGCAGGAGGCATTAGTTGAGGCGGCCATGTTGTAAGATTGGTAAGTACATATTTGTTTCTTGTCGTTCTACTTGCAAATTTATTATATAAGTTGAGATCATTTAAAATTTGTCGGCGCTAAGAGAACTTCAACTGCAATGTATTTCGATGATTTATTTTATGGATCATAGAATTATTTGTATTCGCGCGAAGGTATTTGTTTTACTTTGCGCCAGTGTGCTAGCGTAGCTTGCGCGTCAATTTATCTTTGAGTAGGGTTGCTTACTTTATCATTATCGAGTTTTAGTATTTTGTACAGTTTTATTCGTTATCGAGATTTTTAACATTTTGGTGTATTTTCAGCTTTGTTCTATTTGGTGTTGGATTCGCTTTCGGTAAGTAGTTTCAATTTATTAGGATTCATTTTTTTTTCTGTTCGTATGTCTATGAAGACACACATAATGATCTCCGCCTCTTCCCAATTCTCGTACATGAACAGCTGACCTGCAGCTGCATGATGAGGGGAAGAGTACGGGGATACTCTTATTTATTTAATACTTCACAATAGCATTTTTTTATAAATATAAATAGCGCCTATGAGATAACTAAAATCTAAAAAGGACTATATTTGTCGAAACTTTTCATTAAATGATTAAATTTAAATGGCCATAAGTGCACAAAATAACAGTGCAGCTTATGTTACAGAATACTAATAAAAGAGAGCAAATTAAAGATAATTCAAAATAACAATAAGTGCTTGAGTAGCTTACAATAGACTAATTAGATGAGTAAGATAAAGGTTAACAATAGTAATAGATAGCATTAATTAATATAATTCAATTTTTTCATTTATAAGCATCTACAAGATGCACAGAGAAAATAGCCCAAAGTGGCCAATTGGAATAATAGAGAAAAGTCGAGACAAAGTCTGGTCATTTTCTCCAATACGGGCTTAAGCTAAAATTAGCTTTGATCTCTATGTGATCCAAATACGACCCTATAGGCAGCGAAGTGGTGATGGTGGTGGTAGTGGCCGCGGCATTGGCGCAATACCCTCGAAAACAGGTAGTCGTTGCGGCTGGTGGGCTGCTGTTTGTGCAGCTTCCGTTGCGTTGCTGCTGAGCCTCACGTCGGCGAAGGAATCGCTCCCTACTTTCAGCAATTTCGTCGGCTTCCCGTTGTAGTTGTCGCTGGGTGCGTAGAGCAATGTCATTGGCCAAATGCATGCTTACGAGACCTCGTGTATCTTGCCAATGTTATCCGCTGTGGGTATGAACGGGTCGTAGCAATGTTTTTGGCCAAGTTGTTGGTATGGACCCGGGAGTCGATCATAGTATTTGGCGCAGAGATTGTTGAGTATATCATCCGCAGATAAAACTTCTAGATCAGCTCTGATGCGCGCGTTCGAAACAAAGTACTGAGCACCAGAAATGGCTCTCAGAGCTTTGTTGTGTACGACTCGAATGCGGCTGAATTGCGCCTCAGATAGCAAAGCACCCCATACAGGCAGCGAGTATTGCCAAAGTGGAGCAACTAGCTGCTTGTATATGATGACTTTAGTCCTTAGAGTCAATTTACTGTCTTATTGATGAGCCAATCTATCTTTTTAAGCCTAGCCCTAACCCTAGTAACGACCGTAGTGACATGTTGTGAGAAGCGCAGTTTCGTATCTAGAGTAACACCCAAATATGAATGAGGAGTGCCATTTTCAATGGTTTCGTTGCCAATGCGAATAGCCTGATATGGCGCTATAACTCTAAGCGTATGCATGATATGCATAGTCTTGTTTGCATTAATTGTAATGCACCACTTGCTCGCCCATTCAGCCAAACTATCCATATACGCCTGCTGCTGACTGAGCGCGACTGCTTGACGAGAGTCAGCCGAAAGAACGATGACGTCGTCAGCATAAGTGGCAATCAAAGTCCCTCGCGGGTAAGCTGGCCTCGGTATATCGCTGGTGTACACATTGTACAAGATAGGCCCGAGCAAGCTACCTTGTGGCACACCAGCGTGAATTTGCTTAATACCTGAGCGACAGCCACCGTGACACTCAACAATAAAAGTGCGATCTGTTAGATAGCAGCAGAGGATGCGGTAGAGAGCATCCGGCAATAGCATCTGAGCTTATACTTCAAGCCTGTATGCCACACTCGATCAAAGGCTTCTTTGATATCCATGTACACAGCAGAGCAGTATTTATGGTCATCAAACGCTTTAATAATAAATTGGGTGACTCGACCCAATTGCTGTTCAGCTGAGTGCGCTTTGCGGAATCCAAATTGATGGTTTGGGATCGCATTTACAAGAGTATCTTGCTCCAGCATACGGCTCAAAATAAGATACTCGAGTATCTTTGAGAGGCCAGACAGCAGACTTATTGGCCTGTATGATGCGACGTGTTGCGTAGGCTTGCCAGGCTTATGCACCATCTTCACCATCGCTAACTTCCAGCAAGAAGGGAAATGACCCAGTCTAAAAGAGTTATTGCATATCAAGACGAGATACAGAATAGCCTTCATAGGCAGCGCTTTAATGGTGTGATTATCAATTTGATCCAATCCAGCCGCTTTTTTGTTCTCTAGCGTGCTGATGTGACTGATGACCTCAGCCGCAGTGACTGGCCGAAATGAGACTGAAGCAGTCAAAGATGGCTGGCTAACTTGAGCCTCGATCTCGGCCAGATCACTGGGCGGCGTAGTCACGATTGGCTGAAAACGCTGCTCAAGACTTGCAGCAAATGTTTCGGCCTTCTCGGCTGTTGTCTTGCACCAGACATTTTGCGCATTAGAGCCATTGCCACTGGAGGACTTCAACAGCGGTAGATTTGGAGCAGGCTGCCGCTTGATCTCGTTGGTCAGCCGCCAGAGCTTCTGCATACTATATCTATCAGTTGGATCGATAGATCTAAATAGCTCTTCCTCATACTTCTGCCTAGCATATATGAGCTCTTTGCGTATGCGATTCGACAGCCTGTTGCAGAGCATCTTAAGCATCGGATTGCGATTTCGAGCGAGATAGCGCTTGACTTGCTTATGGGCTTCGATAAGTTGCAGAGTCTGTCTATCTACACGAAATCTAGTCCTCGTTATCTTGCGTGGGTTCTGTGCATTCGCATAGTTTGCAGCATCTTCAATATTTTTGACAAAAATATTGACCACATCATCAACATCATCAGCACTGCTGATCTCAGTGTTGAGCAAGATTTTTTCATTTAGATAGCTCTGAAATTTGTTGACGTTGGCATTCAAATCAAGCAGGTGGCCTTTTGCTCTGCTGGTGACAGGCTTCTCAACCAGCTGAACTTGCAGCGGGAGATGATCAGAGCTGAGCTCGAAAGAGTCAGTGATGGTCAGCAAATCTCGCCTGATGCCTTTAAATAGCGCAAAGTCAATGGCAGACGGAGTTTGGCGTGAATTAAACGGAAAATGGGTGGGCGACCCAGTTGCCAGAATGTTGCAATTCACTTGTAGAATACTATTGACTAGCGTTCGGCCACGGAGACAAGATCTGGCGTTGCCCCACCACTGACTTTTCGCATTCCAGTCACCACCGACTATAAAAGTGTCACCCAGAGAAGATAGCAGGTTGTTGAAATCTTGCCCAGACCAGATAACTTGCGGCGGGCAGTAGATTGAGACAATATTAATGTGACGGCCATTTTGCAGGCTGACTGAGACTTCGACAGATTGATGCGAGTCGTTAGATGTAAAGCGCATAGCATAATGGCATATCTGTTGTTTAATTATAAAGGCTGCACCTCCTCTGCGCCTGTTTGAGGGGTGATTTGCTAAATAAACAATATAGCCATTAATAGCAATGCTATCGCTATCAGTCAGATGCGTCTCAGACACTAGCATTATGTCTATATCGTGCTTGACGAGATATAGATTGAGCTCATTAAGCTTTTTCTTGACACCGGCAGCATTCCAAAAAGATATCTTGATGTTGTTGACACGTTGAGTTACAGCATGCTGCAGTGCAGCGCTGCGTCTACTGGCATTTGGGGAAGTGGATACATTACTAGACATTTGAAGGCTCATTGGGACCAACTCTGGCCATCAAGAAGGCAAAGACAGTGGTCATCATCTCAATGAGTTTATCTAATTTAGCCTCTAATCTAGAGCTAACTTGTACTGGCATGCTTGGCATATTCGCATTTATTGGCTGCTCGAAACGTTGAAAATGAACACCCCCACTAACAGGATGCGCACCCCCATCTATTGGTTGCGGATGCCTACGGCGCGTACTCAGACTACGGCTACGTTTTGGCTGCGGCGGCCGCTGCGCGCTTGCCTGCCTAGGCAAACGAACTTGTTGCTGTTGTTGTTGTTGCTGCTGTTGTTGTTGTTGCTGGATAACTTTGGTGGCTTTTTGCCTAGACTGACGCTGTTTGCTGCTAATAGCTGCCGGTCCGACAGGCTGAGCAAATTGAAGGCCCGCCCGAAGAGCAGCCGAATAACTGGGGCCCTGCACTAACAGTTTGCGGTCGTGACTGAGGGGGGGCTTGCTGAAAAAGATTTGGCATATTTGACAAATTTGGCATATTTGCTCGATTGCTCTGAGCAGCTGCAGTGGGAGCAGGCTTGGCTAAACTGTTTATGACCTTTGCTAGCTGCGTGGCACTTTCATTTTCGCGCTTCTTGCACGCTTCTTTATAAGAAGGGCAGCCTTTGTAGCTCGCGGCATGTGGGCCGGAGCAATTGGCACACTTCGCTGGAGTTTGGTCGCCTTTTTGCTTGCCACAGTCCGTGGAAGCATGATTGGCGCCGCACTTGACGCAGGCGAAGGGGCGACGGCAGTAATTTTTCGTGTGCCCGAACTTCTGGCACCTATGGCATTGAGCAACTTCGCTGGATTTGTACGGCTTCTCAATTTTGACGCGCTGATTGCCGATGGCAGTAATTTGCAGCAATTCTGCGTTGTTTGCGCTGGCGGCCAACTCAACCTCGAAGAGGTCAAGCGGCTCTTTAGAGAAGCGTGATTTAATGCCTCTTAAAAAGCGGACTTCGTGCCCTAACTTGGCCAACTGCTCACGAATATAGTGATCCGGAGTGGAGAAATGCAGATGCCGAATAACAGCTCTATAGCCGCGCTCGCATTTTAATTGAAATGTGTAATTTTCAATTGAATTTGCGTCGAGATATCTTACCAACTTGCGGTGCGTGGCAACGTCCTTGCACTGGACACGAATGCCGTGGTTAGCAGCAGGCTTGGTGGAGTAATTGTCCTGGCCAACAGCGTCATCCAGGCGTAATAGCAGAGGCATAATATCCGTCACGTTGGCGATAAATAGCGGCGCTGGCTTTGCACTCGGTTGCGCATGGCTGGCTCCAGTTGTTGTGGCGGCGGCAGCAGCAGTAACGGCGGCAGCACTAATAGCAGCTGCAGCGGCAGCATTAGGTGGCATAACTTGCACTTTTGCGGCTGTGCAAACTTTATTGGCGAGGCAAGTTGCCTCTCGCTGCGTGTCCTCAGTCCTGGCGGTCCGTATATAGTCGTCGATTTGCTGGCAGCCCTCGTCACTGCCATCCAGATCAACTGCGCCCAGCTGCGCAGTCTTCTTCTTGGGGCTGTCGCCTTTTTCAGCAGTCCTCTTTGCTGCTCTCTCACTAGAGAGCGGCTTTGTAGCACTTTGCATTGCATTTTTTGCAGCAAGATATTCGGCGACCATAGATTCCGCAGAAGTGGATGGTTTTGCCTTTAATTGCTGAGCCGCAGCTCGAGAAGTTGTTGGTCGTGCCGTAACCACACTTTTCTTTACCGGCACTTTTAATGGCGTGGGCGCAGGCGCTAGTGGCTGCGAGTCGATTAATAATTCGACTTCCACGTCCATATCCTCGTCACCGTCATCTGCAGTATTGCCCCTAGGCATTGCAGCAATTTAATTTGCAAAATTTAGTTGCAAAAACCCCGATTTAAATAGATTTAATTCACAACTTTTTTTTTTTTTTTTTTTTTTCACATTAGTGATCTCCGCCTCTTCCCATTCTCGTACATGAACAGCTGACCTGCAGCTGCATGATGAGGGGAAGAGTACGGGGATACTCTTTATTTATTTAATACTTCACAATAGCATTTTTATATAAATATAAATAGCGCCTATGAGATAATTAAAATCTAAAAAGGACTATATTTGTCGAAACTTTTCATTAAATGATTAAATTTAAATGGCCATAAGTGCACAAAAATAACAGTGCAGCTTAATGCTACAAAATACTAATAAAAAAGAGCAAAGTTAAAGATAATTCAAAATAACAATAAAGTGCTTTGAGTAGCGTACAATAGACAATAATTAATGAGTAAGATTATAAGTTTAACAATAGTAATAGATGGCATTAATTAATATAATTCAATTTTTCATTTAT
>NW_028315220.1:0-20587 GCF_054131065.1 Drosophila arizonae
GGAACTGGACTGCCCAGCGCTCCACCTCACCGTACCAATTCAGCCGACATTCCAATCCCAAATCCAGTTGGAATTGGAATTGGAACTCCCTCTATTGGGAGAGCCAGCACAGCCGGCAGATGGCTGAACGGGCAGGCGCTTGACAGTCGCTCGGTTCCGTGTGTATCCCATTGTATACCGAGTATTTTGAATTGGAATGAATTGGCGCCCTAGTCAATGTTAATGTTAAACTTAACATAACAGGGCTCAACTGGCTTACATTGATGTTAACAACCACGCAGGGCTGCCATATCTTATTAATATACCTAACATAGATGCGAATATTAAGTGTGTGTGTGTGTGTGTGTGATGTGAGTAAGTAAGTGAGTAAATGTTAAAGAAATTGCGTTGTGCGAAAAATCAAAGTACAAGCTAAGTGAAAAGAATTTACATTACTAAGATTAATAATAATAAAACTAAATACTAATACTACTAATAAAACTAATAATACTAATATAAAGAGTGAGTTTGAATTAGATTCTTACAAATAGTAGAAATATGAAAAGAAAATACAAGTGTTCTATGTTACAGGTGATTCTTGTGATGGCTGCTCGATCGGTGGAGGGGGACGAGCATCAAAGGCTGCTGCAGCCAGCCGCCGAAACACTGGCAATCTGGCATGGTGAGTAGTGGCGACATCAATCCAGGAGTGCTCTTGAGGAGTTGGGATGACTTCATCGGTGGATGCAACAGAGGCAGCAGTTGCACTAGCATTGCACTTGCACTTCTGTTGTTAATTGCAGCATCAGCATCGTTAACGACATCATCGACATCGGCATCTGGAGTCGAGCCGATGCCAGCATAGGAGTGACTGGCACTGGAGCTGGCAGTGGCACCAGCTATGGCATCAACACTGGCACTTGGGCGGCCAGCACATGCATTGGCTGCAGCTGCATCCGCAACTGCATGGGCGTCGTCGTCATCCGTGGCGTCCGAATTGTAGTCGCCAGCATGATGGCTGGCAGAGTAGCTAGCACCAGCATATATATTAGCTGATAAACTACCGGCATCAGGACAGACATCAGCATCGACGTCGGAGGGGATACTGGCATCTGTGCAAGTGGCATGGCCAGCACTGAGACAACTGGCACTGGCGTAAGGCATCAGCTCTGGCGCGAGCAAATGCATGGAACCACTGGCGGGCACCCATAGCTTGGCCAACATCTGTCGTATCGGCAAGTGTTTGACCATGGAGCACAGGCGCGTATTCATTTGTATTGCGGATTGCTTACATTTTGCATAGACTAACCACATTTGATTAATTCCAGTGCAAACCGAACCATACACCAACCATGCTGTGCATGATGATGATGATGATGATGCAGAATGATGTGTCAAGGGCCGATGCATGCAGCCTGTCAACGAGCTGCAAAGCCCACACACACTGAATTGACGACGAGTATCGAATGTCTGCACACACAATGACAGCCTGCGGTCATTATTTTGGACACGTAGCAGGGAGTGCAGAGCTACTATTATTAATTTGGTAGTATACCACTTCTTGATCACAACATCTATACGAGTGGAGTCAAGGCATTGATGATGATGTTTTTTGCTTCCTATATTGCAGCACAGACGCCGCTGCCGCCGCCGCAGCCGCCGCCGCAGTTACAGCCGTCGCAATTACAGCATACCGGACAACATCGATAGCAACCAGGACGTGTAGCAAGGAGCAACGAGTCATCTTTGTACGTAAAATGATGTAGTTTAACCAAAAGCTGTAATCCCATCGATTGAAAGCTAATGAGCATTTGTTGTTGTACCCTCTTCTCGTCCTCCTCATCCGCATCCGCATCCGCAATTGGATACACATTCGCGACACGAGTTGCGTTGGATAAAAATGAGTGGATTGTTAGGTGAGTATTATTATTGTTATTATTATTAAGTGAATGTATTAATACAATTATATTAGGTTTGTTATAGCTGCAATAGGTTGTCATTATTATATATTTGAGGTTTCATTTGCGAATTGTTGCCTACTGCTAGCAGTGAGGCAAGTAGTTAGCGCGGACATCATTTCGATAAGACGATCCAACTTGGTTGCAATAGCATTGTTAGTGGCTGTGTTTGCATTTGCATTTGCATTTGCATTTGCCTTGGAATGCTTACGTTCAAGCAGCATTAGGCCAATTAATTGATCCAGCTTCTTATCAATACTACTCACATTATCCCTGCCACCTGGATACTGATGAGTCTGACAGAGTTGTTGCTGTTGCTGCTGTTGAAGTAGCTGTTGCAGCTGTAATTGCTGCATAGTTTGAGGCTGAAGCTGTAGTTGCTGTCGCTGTAGTTGTCGACTTTGAATTTGGATTTGTCGCTTTTGTTGAATTTGTTGCTGCTGTTGCTGCAGCCAGACACTTGGCTGTTTAACATTTAGACCAAGTTTTAGGGCATCGGCATAGCTGCCAACCATAATTTTTGTTCATCTTTAGTGGCTGCTTAGGCTGCTTAGGATGCTGCTGCTGTTGCTGCTGCTTCTTCTTGGCCTTTATTGGCTTTTGCCTTTGCTGCTGCTGCTGCTGCTGCTGCTTTTGCCTTTGCTGCTGCTGCTGCTGCTGCTGCTGCTGCTGCTGCTGTTGCTGCTTCTGTAGCAGTTGCTGCTGCTGTTTGGTAGCATTTGTGGTAGTGGCCTTGTTTAGGTGACGTTTAATAATAGCCGCTGTTGTAGCGTTATTAATGCGATTTGAATTTGATTTACGTGCCCAGTTCGGCAACCAATTTAGTGGCTTGCTGAAAGCCCTGCTGATTCGATAGCTTCTGTTTGCAGGCCTCTTTGAATGCCTTGCAGCCGCGATAGCTAGCAGCATGTTCGCCCATACAATTGGCGCATTTTGCTGGCTGGCTATCGTCCTTCGATCGCACACAGTCGGTGGATGCATGGCTGCCGCTTGCATTTCACGCATACGAAAGGACGGCGACAATAATCTTCGTATGGCCGAATCTTTGGCAACGATGGCATTGCACAGCATCGGCATTGCGCAAGATCTTCTCGATTCTCACCTTTTGGCCGCCCCAAGCACACAATGTTCAGCACATTCGCGCTATTCGGCTCGGCCACTATTTCCACCTCGAACAGATCCAGAGGCTGGCGAGTGAATCGCTTCTTAATGACGCTTACGAATCGTACCGTATAGCCCAGATCCGTTAGCTGTTGCCGTATCCAGCTAGGTGGCGTCGATCGATGCAAATAGCGAATCAGGAATCGATATCCTCGATCCGATGCCAATTGATATGTGTGCGACACAATGTTCTCTTGCGAGAAATGATGCACCAGTTTGCGATATGCTGCAATATTCGCGCATTGAACACGCAAACCTTGCCCAGCCGTCGGCTTGGTGTAATAATTATCAACACCAATCGCATTATTAATGCCCTCCAGTACTGGCATTATATTTGCCACAAATGGCAAATATAGTGGAGTTGGTCGATTCTTACGCCCATTCAAATTGCCATTGGCATTTGTATTGGCATTGACGTCATCGTCGTCAACGTCATCAACGACTTTATCATCGTCATCATCAACATCGTCATCCATTTCAACATCGTTAGCATTAGCATCAATTGAAATGCAGTTAATATTGTTATTATTGTTGTTGTTGCTGTTGTTGTTGATTTGATTATTGGCGCCATCTGTGGGCCGGTGGTCATTTTCAGCAGCTAATTTGCGTGCAGCCTCAATAGCGGCTGCCTTCTTCGATGTGGTAGGTGCATCAATATCGAATGCATCAACCAGTTTCTTTTTAAACATCATAGCAGACAGCTTTCGATTAGCTGGCGCATTACTTGTAGCCATTTTGCGGCATGTAGCCACTGCCGATGCAGACAATGGAGGTGGTGGCTGAATGCATTTGTTAGTCTCGCAACCGCTAAACAAGTGGTTCAGCATCTCGTTGACATCCGAATTGGCAAACTCATCGGATCCAGTGAATAGGTGGTTGACTATCTCATCAGTGTCAGCCGCTGTCTGTTGTGAAGCAGAAATGGCCTTTGCATTTGCCTTTGCCTTGGCCGATCTACAATTCTTATTCAATTCAGATTTAGATTTAGAATTTGATTTGGTTGGAGTATTGACTACAGCTGCAGTTGCAGTTGCTGTTGCCAAAGTTGATCGAGTAGATGGCGTTGGACTGGCAACACCACCAGACAATTGCTCGCATCTCTGGAGTACTTTCAACAGTTCATCATCGTCAATGGTGATGTTGCTATTGTTATTATTAGAGCAATCAGCTTCCGATCGCAGCTGAAAGTTGTGCTTGCAGTTGGCGTCCTTTTTCGGCGCCATTTTCTTATTAGATTTTAATGATTTGGATTTTGGGCTATTGCCCTGATTATTAGCTGGCCTCTTATTCGAATTGAATTCGAGTTTTTGCTGCCTCTGTTTGTGCAATTTCATTTGCTGCTCCTGAGCCAGCATTGCGTGCATAGCACGCGTCAGCACAGTTGCAGCATCCTCCTTAGCATGACCATTACTACTAGCACCAACCTGATTTGGCTCATTTGCATCACCTGAGCCAATTCCAGCCAGCAGATAGTCATCCAGCGAGTCGACATCGACGTCCTCATCCTCCTCTCCATCCTCCACATAGTCCTCATCCACAAATAGCTCCTCATCGCCACTAGTCTCGTCATCGTCGACGAGACTGCCCGAGAGTGCATTGTACATGATTGACCAGTAGTTTTATTCGGATCGAGGCACACACTCACGCCGCCACTAAATAATTGTTTTTGCAAATAGGAGTCTCTGTCTCGAAAATTAATCACAATTTCAATATTATTTGTTACTAAGAAAAAAACACTTGATTTCCACTTTATATTAATTACTACAATTTAATCATTTATTTATTTATTTATTTGGTTTTTGTCTAGTCAATCTAGATAGTCTAGATGGTGGCGTCTGCCGTCGGCCGCCGGGGCTCCACTGCCCGCGCACGATGTCGATGTCGGATCGGATCTCAATCGCGTGCGCACTCGCTGCCGCTCTACAGACGAATCTGGGAACTGGACTGCCCAGCGCCTCCACCTCACCGTACCAATTCAGCCGACATTCCAATCCCAAATCCAGTTGGAATTGGAATTGGAACTCCCTCTATTGGGAGAGCCAGCACAGCCGGCAGATGGCTGAACGGGCAGGCGCTTGACAGTCGCTCGGTTCCGTGTGTATCCCATTGTATACCGAGTATTTTGAATTGGAATGAATTGGCGCCCTAGTCAATGTTAATGTTAAACTTAACATAACAGGGCTCAACTGGCTTACATTGATGTTAACAACCACGCAGGGCTGCCATATCTTATTAATATACCCTAACATAGATGCGAATATTAAGTGTGTGTGTGTGTGAGTGTATGTGAGTGAGTAAGTGAGTAAATGTTAAAGAAATTGCGTTGTGCGAAAAATCAAAGTACAAGCTAAGTGAAAAGAATTTACATTACTAAGATTAATAATAATAAAACTAAATACTAAATACTAATACTACTAATAAAAACTAATAATACCAATATAAAGAGTGAGTTTGAATTAGATTCTTACAAATAGTAGAAATATGAAAAGAAAATACAAGTGTTCTATGTTACAGGTGATTCTTGTGATGGCTGCTCGATCGGTGGAGGGGGACGAGCATCAAAGGCTGCTGCAGCCAGCCGCCGAAACACTGGCAATCTGGCATGGTGAGTAGTGGCGACATCAATCCAGGAGTGCTCTTGAGGAGTTGGGATGACTTCATCGGTGGATGCAACAGAGGCAGCAGTTGCACTAGCAATTGCACTTCTGTTGTTAATTGCAGCATCAGCATCGTTAACGACATCATCGACATCGGCATCTGGAGTCGAGCCGATGCCAGCATAGGAGTGACTGGCACTGGAGCTGGCAGTGGCACCAGCTATGGCATCAACACTGGCACTTGGGCGGCCAGCACATGCATTGGCTGCAGCTGCATCCGCAACTGCATGGGCGTCGTCGTCATCCGTGGCGTCCGAATTGTAGTCGCCAGCATGATGGCTGGCAGAGTAGCTAGCACCAGCATATATATTAGCTGATAAACTACCGGCATCAGGACAGACATCAGCATCGACGTCGGAGGGGATACTGGCATCTGTGCAAGTGGCATGGCCAGCACTGAGACAACTGGCACTGGCGTAAGGCATCAGCTCTGGCGCGAGCAAATGCATGGAACCACTGGCGGGCACCCATAGCTTGGCCAACATCTGTCGTATCGGCAAGTGTTTGACCATGGAGCACAGGCGCGTATTCATTTGTATTGCGGATTGCTTACATTTTGCATAGACTAACCACATTTGATTAATTCCAGTGCAAACCGAACCATACACCAA
This sequence comes from Drosophila arizonae, assembly GCF_054131065.1. NCBI lineage: Eukaryota > Metazoa > Arthropoda > Insecta > Diptera > Drosophilidae > Drosophila > Drosophila arizonae. Next base: position 6,367 of record NW_028315220.1, read on the forward strand.
CCATGCTGTGCATGATGATGATGATGATGATGCAGAATGATGTGTCAAGGGCCGATGCATGCAGCCTGTCAACGAGCTGCAAGCCCACACACACTGAATTGACGACGAGTATCGAATGTCTGCACACACAATGACAGCCTGCCGGTCATTATTTTGGACACGTAGCAGGGAGTGCAGAGCTACTATTATTAATTTGGTAGTATACCACTTCTTGATCACAACATCTATACGAGTGGAGTCAAGGCATTGATGATGATGTTTTTGCTTCCTATATTGCAGCACAGACGCCGCTGCCGCCGCCGCAGCCGCCGCCGCAGTTACAGCCGTCGCAATTACAGCATACCGGACAACATCGATAGCAACCAGGACGTGTAGCAAGGAGCAACGAGTCATCTTTGTACGTAAAATGATGTAGTTTAACCAAAAGCTGTAATCCCATCGATTGAAAGCTAATGAGCATTTGTTGTTGTACCCTCTTCTCGTCCTCCTCATCCGCATCCGCATCCGCAATTGGATACACATTCGCGACACGAGTGCGTTGGATAAAAATGAGTGGATTGTTAGGTGAGTATTATTATTGTTATTATTATTAAGTGAATGTATTAATACAATTATATTAGGTTTGTTATAGCTGCAATAGGTTGTCATTATTATATATTTGAGGTTTCATTTGCGAATTGTTGCCTACTGCTAGCAGTGAGGCAAGTAGTTAGCGCGGACATCATTTCGATAAGACGATCCAACTTGGTTGCAATAGCATTGTTAGTGGCTGTGTTTGCATTTGCATTTGCATTTGCATTTGCCTTGGAATGCTTACGTTCAAGCAGCATTAGGCCAATTAATTGATCCAGCTTCTTATCAATACTACTCACATTATCCCTGCCACCTGGATACTGATGAGTCTGACAGAGTTGTTGCTGTTGCTGCTGTTGAAGTAGCTGTTGCAGCTGTAATTGCTGCATAGTTTGAGGCTGAAGCTGTAGTTGCTGTCGCTGTAGTTGTCGACTTTGAATTTGGATTTGTCGCTTTTGTTGAATTTGTTGCTGCTGTTGCTGCAGCCAGACACTTGGCTGTTTAACATTTAGACCAAGTTTTAGGGCATCGGCATATCTGCCAACCATAATTTTGTTCATCTTTAGTGGCTGCTTAGGCTGCTTAGGATGCTGCTGCTGTTGCTGCTGCTTCTTCTTGGCCTTTATTGGCTTTTGCCTTTGCTGCTGCTGCTGCTGCTGCTTTTGCCTTTGCTGCTGCTGCTGCTGCTGCTGCTGCTGCTGCTGCTGTTGCTGCTTCTGTAGCAGTTGCTGCTGCTGTTTGGTAGCATTTGTGGTAGTGGCCTTGTTTAGGTGACGTTTAATAATAGCCGCTGTTGTAGCGTTATTAATGCGATTTGAATTTGATTTACGTGCCAGTTCGGCAACCAATTTAGTGGCTTGCTGAAAGCCCTGCTGATTCGATAGCTTCTGTTTGCAGGCCTCTTTGAATGCCTTGCAGCCGCGATAGCTAGCAGCATGTTCGCCCATACAATTGGCGCATTTTGCTGGCTGGCTATCGTCCTTCGATCGCACACAGTCGGTGGATGCATGGCTGCCGCTGCATTTCACGCATACGAAAGGACGGCGACAATAATTCTTCGTATGGCCGAATCTTTGGCAACGATGGCATTGCACAGCATCGGCATTGCGCAAGATCTTCTCGATTCTCACCTTTTGGCCGCCCAAGCACACAATGTTCAGCACATTCGCGCTATTCGGCTCGGCCACTATTTCCACCTCGAACAGATCCAGAGGCTGGCGAGTGAATCGCTTCTTAATGACGCTTACGAATCGTACCGTATAGCCCAGATCCGTTAGCTGTTGCCGTATCCAGCTAGGTGGCGTCGATCGATGCAAATAGCGAATCAGGAATCGATATCCTCGATCCGATGCCAATTGATATGTGTGCGACACAATGTTCTCTTGCGAGAAATGATGCACCAGTTTGCGATATGCTGCAATATTCGCGCATTGAACACGCAAACCTTGCCCAGCCGTCGGCTTGGTGTAATAATTATCAACACCAATCGCATTATTAATGCCCTCCAGTACTGGCATTATATTTGCCACAAATGGCAAATATAGTGGAGTTGGTCGATTCTTACGCCCATTCAAATTGCCATTGGCATTTGTATTGGCATTGACGTCATCGTCGTCAACGTCATCAACGACTTTATCATCGTCATCATCAACATCGTCATCCATTTCAACATCGTTAGCATTAGCATCAATTGAAATGCAGTTAATATTGTTGTTGTTGCTGTTGTTGTTGATTTGATTATTGGCGCCATCTGTTGGCCGGTGGTCATTTTCAGCAGCTAATTTGCGTGCAGCCTCAATAGCGGCTGCCTTCTTCGATGTGGTAGGTGCATCAATATCGAATGCATCAACCAGTTTCTTTTTAAACATCATAGCAGACAGCTTTCGATTAGCTGGCGCATTACTTGTAGCCATTTTGCGGCATGTAGCCACTGCCGATGCAGACAATGGAGGTGGTGGCTGAATGCATTTGTTAGTCTCGCAACCGCTAAACAAGTGGTTCAGCATCTCGTTGACATCCGAATTGGCAAACTCATCGGATCCAGTGAATAGGTGGTTGACTATCTCATCAGTGTCAGCCGCTGTCTGTTGTGAAGCAGAAATGGCCTTTGCATTTGCCTTTGCCTTGGCCGATCTACAATTCTTATTCAATTCAGATTTAGATTTAGAATTTGATTTGGTTGGAGTATTGACTACAGCTGCAGTTGCAGTTGCTGTTGCCAAAGTTGAACGAGTAGATGGCGTTGGACTGGCAACACCACCAGACAATTGCTCGCATCTCTGGAGTACTTTCAACAGTTCATCATCGTTAATGGTGATGTTGCTATTGTTATTATTAGAGCAATCAGCTTCCGATCGCAGCTGAAAGTTGTGCTTGCAGTTGGCGTCCTTTTTCGGCGCCATTTTCTTATTAGATTTTAATGATTTGGATTTTGGGCTATTGCCCTGATTATTAGCTGGCCTCTTATTCGAATTGAATTCGAGTTTTTGCTGCCTCTGTTTGTGCAATTTCATTTGCTGCTCCTGAGCCAGCATTGCGTGCATAGCACGCGTCAGCACAGTTGCAGCATCCTCCTTAGCATGACCATTACTACTAGCACCAACCTGATTTGGCTCATTTGCATCACCTGAGCCAATTCCAGCCAGCAGATAGTCATCCAGCGAGTCGACATCGACGTCCTCATCCTCCTCTCCATCCTCCACATAGTCCTCATCCACAAATAGCTCCTCATCGCCACTAGTCTCGTCATCGTCGACGAGACTGCCCGAGAGTGCATTGTACATGATTGACCAGTAGTTTTATTCGGATCGAGGCACACACTCACGCCGCCACTAAATAATTGTTTTTGCAAATAGGAGTCTCTGTCTCGAAAATTAATCACAATTTCAATATTATTTGTTACTAAGAAAAAAACACTTGATTTCCACTTTATATTAATTACTACAATTTAATCATTTATTTATTTATTTATTTGGTTTTTGTCTAGTCAATCTAGATAGTCTAGATGGTGGCGTCTGCCGTCGGCCGCCGGGGCTCCACTGCCGCGCACGATGTCGATGTCGGATCGGATCTCAATCGCGTTTTCGCGTGCGCACTCGCTGCCGCTCTACAGACGAATCTGGGAACTGGACTGCCCAGCGCCTCCACCTCACCGTACCAATTCAGCCGACATTCCAATCCCAAATCCAGTTGGAATTGGAATTGGAACTCCCTCTATTGGGAGAGCCAGCACAGCCGGCAGATGGCTGAACGGGCAGGCGCTTGACAGTCGCTCGGTTCCGTGTGTATCCCATTGTATACCGAGTATTTTGAATTGGAATGAATTGGCGCCCTAGTCAATGTTAATGTTAAACTTAACATAACAGGGCTCAACTGGCTTACATTGATGTTAACAACCACGCAGGGCTGCCATATCTTATTAATATACCTAACATAGATGCGAATATTAAGTGTGTGTGTGTGTGAGTGTATGTGAGTGAGTAAGTGAGTAAATGTTAAAGAAATTGCGTTGTGCGAAAAATCAAAGTACAAGCTAAGTGAAAAGAATTTACATTACTAAGATTAATAATAATAAAACTAAATACTAAATACTAATACTACTAATAAAACTAATAATACCAATATAAAGAGTGAGTTTGAATTAGATTCTTACAAATAGTAGAAATATGAAAAGAAAATACAAGTGTTCTATGTTACAGGTGATTCTTGTGATGGCTGCTCGATCGGTGGAGGGGGACGAGCATCAAAGGCTGCTGCAGCCAGCCGCCGAAACACTGGCAATCTGGCATGGTGAGTAGTGGCGACATCAATCCAGGAGTGCTCTTGAGGAGTTGGGATGACTTCATCGGTGGATGCAACAGAGGCAGCAGTTGCACTAGCAATTGCACTTCTGTTGTTAATTGCAGCATCAGCATCGTTAACGACATCATCGACATCGGCATCTGGAGTCGAGCCGATGCCAGCATAGGAGTGACTGGCACTGGAGCTGGCAGTGGCACCAGCTATGGCATCAACACTGGCACTTGGGCGGCCAGCACATGCATTGGCTGCAGCTGCATCCGCAACTGCATGGGCGTCGTCGTCATCCGTGGCGTCCGAATTGTAGTCGCCAGCATGATGGCTGGCAGAGTAGCTAGCACCAGCATATATATTAGCTGATAAACTACCGGCATCAGGACAGACATCAGCATCGACGTCGGAGGGGATACTGGCATCTGTGCAAGTGGCATGGCCAGCACTGAGACAACTGGCACTGGCGTAAGGCATCAGCTCTGGCGCGAGCAAATGCATGGAACCACTGGCGGGCACCCATAGCTTGGCCAACATCTGTCGTATCGGCAAGTGTTTGACCATGGAGCACAGGCGCGTATTCATTTGTATTGCGGATTGCTTACATTTTGCATAGACTAACCACATTTGATTAATTCCAGTGCAAACCGAACCATACACCAACCATGCTGTGCATGATGATGATGATGATGATGCAGAATGATGTGTCAAGGGCCGATGCATGCAGCCTGTCAACGAGCTGCAAGCCCACACACACTGAATTGACGACGAGTATCGAATGTCTGCACACACAATGACAGCCTGCCGGTCATTATTTTGGACACGTAGCAGGGAGTGCAGAGCTACTATTATTAATTTGGTAGTATACCACTTCTTGATCACAACATCTATACGAGTGGAGTCAAGGCATTGATGATGATGTTTTTGCTTCCTATATTGCAGCACAGACGCCGCTGCCGCCGCCGCAGCCGCCGCCGCAGTTACAGCCGTCGCAATTACAGCATACCGGACACCATCGATAGCAACCAGGACGTGTAGCAAGGAGCAACGAGTCATCTTTGTACGTAAATGATGTAGTTTAACCAAAAGCTGTAATCCCATCGATTGAAAGCTAATGAGCATTTGTTGTTGTACCCTCTTCTCGTCCTCCTCATCCGCATCCGCATCCGCAATTGGATACACATTCGCGACACGAGTGCGTTGGATAAAAATGAGTGGATTGTTAGGTGAGTATTATTATTGTTATTATTATTAAGTGAATGTATTAATACAATTATATTAGGTTTGTTATAGCTGCAATAGGTTGTCATTATTATATATTTGAGGTTTCATTTGCGAATTGTTGCCTACTGCTAGCAGTGAGGCAAGTAGTTAGCGCGGACATCATTTCGATAAGACGATCCAACTTGGTTGCAATAGCATTGTTAGTGGCTGTGTTTGCATTTGCATTTGCATTTGCATTTGCCTTGGAATGCTTACGTTCAAGCAGCATTAGGCCAATTAATTGATCCAGCTTCTTATCAATACTACTCACATTATCCCTGCCACCTGGATACTGAAGAGTCTGACAGAGTTGTTGCTGTTGCTGCTGTTGAAGTAGCTGTTGCAGCTGTAATTGCTGCATAGTTTGAGGCTGAAGCTGTAGTTGCTGTCGCTGTAGTTGTCGACTTTGAATTTGGATTTGTCGCTTTTGTTGAATTTGTTGCTGCTGTTGCTGCAGCCAGACACTTGGCTGTTTAACATTTAGGCCAAGTTTAGGGCATCGGCATAGCTGCCAACCATAATTTTGTCCATCTTTAGTGGCTGCTTAGGATGCTGCTGCTGTTGCTGCTGCTTCTTCTTGGCCTTTATTGGCTTTTGCCTTTGCTGCTGCTGCTGCTGCTGCTTTTGCCTTTGCTGCTGCTGTTGCTGCTGCTGCTGCTGCTGATTCTGTAGTAGTTGCTGCTGCTGTTTGGTAGCATTTGTGGTAGTGGCCTTGTTTAGGTGACGTTTAATAATAGCCGCTGTTGTAGCGTTATTAATGCGATTTGAATTTGATTTACGTGCCAGTTCGGCAACCAATTTAGTGGCTTGCTGAAAGCCCTGCTGATTCGATAGCTTCTGTTTGCAGGCCTCTTTGAATGCCTTGCAGCCGCGATAGCTAGCAGCATGTTCGCCCATACAATTGGCGCATTTTGCTGGCTGGCTATCGTCCTTCGATCGCACACAGTCGGTGGATGCATGGCTGCCGCTGCATTTCACGCATACGAAAGGACGGCGACAATAATTCTTCGTATGGCCGAATCTTTGGCAACGATGGCATTGCACAGCATCGGCATTGCGCAAGATCTTCTCGATTCTCACCTTTTGGCCGCCCAAGCACACAATGTTCAGCACATTCGCGCTATTCGGCTCGGCCACTATTTCCACCTCGAACAGATCCAGAGGCTGGCGAGTGAATCGCTTCTTAATGACGCTTACGAATCGTACCGTATAGCCCAGATCCGTTAGCTGTTGCCGTATCCAGCTAGGTGGCGTCGATCGATGCAAATAGCGAATCAGGAATCGATATCCTCGATCCGATGCCAATTGATATGTGTGCGACACAATGTTCTCTTGCGAGAAATGATGCACCAGTTTGCGATATGCTGCAATATTCGCGCATTGAACACGCAAACCTTGCCCAGCCGTCGGCTTGGTGTAATAATTATCAACACCAATCGCATTATTAATGCCCTCCAGTACTGGCATTATATTTGCCACAAATGGCAAATATAGTGGAGTTGGTCGATTCTTACGCCCATTCAAATTGCCATTGGCATTTGTATTGGCATTGACGTCATCGTCGTCAACGTCATCAACGACTTTATCATCGTCATCATCAACATCGTCATCCATTTCAACATCGTTAGCATTAGCATCAATTGAAATGCAGTTAATATTGTTGTTGTTGCTGTTGTTGTTGATTTGATTATTGGCGCCATCTGTGGGCCGGTGGTCATTTTCAGCAGCTAATTTGCGTGCAGCCTCAATAGCGGCTGCCTTCTTCGATGTGGTAGGTGCATCAATATCGAATGCATCAACCAGTTTCTTTTTAAACATCATAGCAGACAGCTTTCGATTAGCTGGCGCATTACTTGTAGCCATTTTGCGGCATGTAGCCACTGCCGATGCAGACAATGGAGGTGGTGGCTGAATGCATTTGTTAGTCTCGCAACCGCTAAACAGGTGGTTCAGCATCTCGTTGACATCCGAATTGGCAAACTCATCGGATCCAGTGAATAGGTGGTTGACTATCTCATCAGTGTCAGCCGCTGTCTGTTGTGAAGCAGAAATGGCCTTTGCATTTGCCTTTGCCTTGGCCGATCTACAATTCTTATTCAATTCAGATTTAGATTTAGAATTTGATTTGGTTGGAGTATTGACTACAGCTGCAGTTGCAGTTGCTGTTGCCAAAGTTGATCGAGTAGATGGCGTTGGACTGGCAACACCACCAGACAATTGCTCGCATCTCTGGAGTACTTTCAACAGTTCATCATCGTCAATGGTGATGTTGCTATTGTTATTATTAGAGCAATCAGCTTCCGATCGCAGCTGAAAGTTGTGCTTGCAGTTGGCGTCCTTTTTCGGCGCCATTTTCTTATTAGATTTTAATGATTTGGATTTTGGGCTATTGCCCTGATTATTAGCTGGCCTCTTATTCGAATTGAATTCGAGTTTTTGCTGCCTCTGTTTGTGCAATTTCATTTGCTGCTCCTGAGCCAGCATTGCGTGCATAGCACGCGTCAGCACAGTTGCAGCATCCTCCTTAGCATGACCATTACTACTAGCACCAACCTGATTTGGCTCATTTGCATCACCTGAGCCAATTCCAGCCAGCAGATAGTCATCCAGCGAGTCAACATCGACGTCCTCATCCTCCTCTCCATCCTCCACATAGTCCTCATCCACAAATAGCTCCTCATCGCCACTAGTCTCGTCATCGTCGACGAGACTGCCCGAGAGTGCATTGTACATGATTGACCAGTAGTTTTATTCGGATCGAGGCACACACTCACGCCGCCACTAAATAATTGTTTTTGCAAATAGGAGTCTCTGTCTCGAAAATTAATCACAATTTCAATATTATTATTTACAAAGAAAAAAAACACTTGATTTCCACTTTATATTAATTACTACAATTTAATCATTTATTTATTTGGTTTTTGTCTAGTCAATCTAGATAGTCTAGATGGTGGCGTCTGCCGTCGGCCGCCGGGGCTCCACTGCCGCGCACGATGTCGATGTCGGATCGGATCTCAATCGCGTGCGCACTCGCTGCCGCTCTACAGACGAATCTGGGAACTGGACTGCCCAGCGCCTCCACCTCACCGTACCAATTCAGCCGACATTCCAATCCCAAATCCAGTTGGAATTGGAATTGGAACTCCCTCTATTGGGAGAGCCAGCACAGCCGGCAGATGGCTGAACGGGCAGGCGCTTGACAGTCGCTCGGTTCCGTGTGTATCCCATTGTATACCGAGTATTTTGAATTGGAATGAATTGGCGCCCTAGTCAATGTTAATGTTAAACTTAACATAACAGGGCTCAACTGGCTTACATTGATGTTAACAACCACGCAGGGCTGCCATATCTTATTAATATACCTAACATAGATGCGAATATTAAGTGTGTGTGTGTGTGAGTGTATGTGAGTGAGTAAGTGAGTAAATGTTAAAGAAATTGCGTTGTGCGAAAAATCAAAGTACAAGCTAAGTGAAAGAATTTACATTACTAAGATTAATAATAATAAAACTAAATACTAAATACTAATACTACTAATAAAAACTAATAATACCAATATAAAGAGTGAGTTTGAATTAGATTCTTACAAATAGTAGAAATATGAAAAGAAAATACAAGTGTTCTATGTTACAGGTGATTCTTGTGATGGCTGCTCGATCGGTGGAGGGGGACGAGCATCAAAGGCTGCTGCAGCCAGCCGCCGAAACACTGGCAATCTGGCATGGTGAGTAGTGGCGACATCAATCCAGGAGTGCTCTTGAGGAGTTGGGATGACTTCATCGGTGGATGCAACAGAGGCAGCAGTTGCACTAGCAATTGCACTTCTGTTGTTAATTGCAGCATCAGCATCGTTAACGACATCATCGACATCGGCATCTGGAGTCGAGGCCGATGCCAGCATAGGAGTGACTGGCACTGGAGCTGGCAGTGGCACCAGCTATGGCATCAACACTGGCACTTGGGCGGCCAGCACATGCATTGGCTGCAGCTGCATCCGCAACTGCATGGGCGTCGTCGTCATCCGTGGCGTCCGAATTGTAGTCGCCAGCATGATGGCTGGCAGAGTAGCTAGCACCAGCATATATATTAGCTGATAAACTACCGGCATCAGGACAGACATCAGCATCGACGTCGGAGGGGATACTGGCATCTGTGCAAGTGGCATGGCCAGCACTGAGACAACTGGCACTGGCGTAAGGCATCAGCTCTGGCGCGAGCAAATGCATGGAACCACTGGCGGGCACCCATAGCTTGGCCAAACATCTGTCGTATCGGCAAGTGTTTGACCATGGAGCACAGGCGCGTATTCATTTGTATTGCGGATTGCTTACATTTTGCATAGACTAACCACATTTGATTAATTCCAGTGCAAACCGAACCATACACCAACCATGCTGTGCATGATGATGATGATGATGATGCAGAATGATGTGTCAAGGGCCGATGCATGCAGCCTGTCAACGAGCTGCAAGCCCACACACACTGAATTGACGACGAGTATCGAATGTCTGCACACACAATGACAGCCTGCCGGTCATTATTTTGGACACGTAGCAGGGAGTGCAGAGCTACTATTATTAATTTGGTAGTATACCACTTCTTGATCACAACATCTATACGAGTGGAGTCAAGGCATTGATGATGATGTTTTTGCTTCCTATATTGCAGCACAGACGCCGCTGCCGCCGCCGCAGCCGCCGCCGCAGTTACAGCCGTCGCAATTACAGCATACCGGACAACATCGATAGCAACCAGGACGTGTAGCAAGGAGCAACGAGTCATCTTTGTACGTAAAATGATGTAGTTTAACCAAAAGCTGTAATCCCATCGATTGAAAGCTAATGAGCATTTGTTGTTGTACCCTCTTCTCGTCCTCCTCATCCGCATCCGCATCCGCAATTGGATACACATTCGCGACACGAGTGCGTTGGATAAAAATGAGTGGATTGTTAGGTGAGTATTATTATTGTTATTATTATTAAGTGAATGTATTAATACAATTATATTAGGTTTGTTATAGCTGCAATAGGTTGTCGATTATTATATATTTGAGGTTTCATTTGCGAATTGTTGCCTACTGCTAGCAGTGAGGCAAGTAGTTAGCGCGGGACATCATTTCGATAAGACGATCCAACTTGGTTGCAATAGCATTGTTAGTGGCTGTGTTTGCATTTGCATTTGCATTTGCATTTGCCTTGGAATGCTTACGTTCAAGCAGCATTAGGCCAATTAATTGATCCAGCTTCTTATCAATACTACTCACATTATCCCTGCCACCTGGATACTGAAGAGTCTGACAGAGTTGTTGCTGTTGCTGCTGTTGAAGTAGCTGTTGCAGCTGTAATTGCTGCATAGTTTGAGGCTGAAGCTGTAGTTGCTGTCGCTGTAGTTGTCGACTTTGAATTTGGATTTGTCGCTTTTGTTGAATTTGTTGCTGCTGTTGCTGCAGCCAGACACTTGGCTGTTTAACATTTAGGCCAAGTTTTAGGGCATCGGCATAGCTGCCAACCATAATTTTGTTCATCTTTAGTGGCTGCTTAGGCTGCTTAGGATGCTGCTGCTGTTGCTGCTGCCTCCTCTTGGCCCCCATTGGCTTTTGCCTTTGCTGCTGTTGCTGCTGCTGCTGCTGCTGCTCTTGCTGCTGCTGCTGCTGCTGCTGCTGCTGCTGCTGCTGTTGCTGCTTCTGTAGCAGTTGCTGCTGCTGTTTGGTAGCATTTGTGGTAGTGGCCTTGTTTAGGTGACGTTTAATAATAGCCGCTGTTGTAGCGTTATTAATGCGATTTGAATTTGATTTACGTGCCAGTTCGGCAACCAATTTAGTGGCTTGCTGAAAGCCCTGCTGATTCGATAGCTTCTGTTTGCAGGCCTCTTTGAATGCCTTGCAGCCGCGATAGCTAGCAGCATGTTCGCCCATACAATTGGCGCATTTTGCTGGCTGGCTATCGTCCTTCGATCGCACACAGTCGGTGGATGCATGGCTGCCGCCGCTGCATTTCACGCATACGAAAGGACGGCGACAATAATTCTTCGTATGGCCGAATCTTTGGCAACGATGGCATTGCACAGCATCGGCATTGCGCAAGATCTTCTCGATTCTCACCTTTTGGCCGCCCAAGCACACAATGTTCAGCACATTCGCGCTATTCGGCTCGGCCACTATTTCCACCTCGAACAGATCCAGAGGCTGGCGAGTGAATCGCTTCTTAATGACGCTTACGAATCGTACCGTATAGCCCAGATCCGTTAGCTGTTGCCGTATCCAGCTAGGTGGCGTCGATCGATGCAAATAGCGAATCAGGAATCGATATCCTCGATCCGATGCCAATTGATATGTGTGCGACACAATGTTCTCTTGCGAGAAATGATGCACCAGTTTGCGATATGCTGCAATATTCGCGCATTGAACACGCAAACCTTGCCCAGCCGTCGGCTTGGTGTAATAATTATCAACACCAATCGCATTATTAATGCCCTCCAGTACTGGCATTATATTTGCCACAAATGGCAAATATAGTGGAGTTGGTCGATTCTTACGCCCATTCAAATTGCCATTGGCATTTGTATTGGCATTGACGTCATCGTCGTCAACGTCATCAACGACTTTATCATCGTCATCATCAACATCGTCATCCATTTCAACATTGTTAGCATTAGCATCAATTGAAATGCAGTTAATATTGTTATAATTGTTGTTGTTGCTGTTGTTGTTGATTTGATTATTGGCGCCATCTGTTGGCCGGTGGTCATTTTCAGCAGCTAGTTTGCGTGCAGCCTCAATAGCGGCTGCCTTCTTCGATGTGGTAGGTGCATCAATATCGAATGCATCAACCAGTTTCTTTTTAAACATCATAGCAGACAGCTTTCGATTAGCTGGCGCATTACTTGTAGCCATTTTGCGGCATGTAGCCACTGCCGATGCAGACAATGGAGGTGGTGGCTGAATGCATTTGTTAGTCTCGCAACCGCTAAACAAGTGGTTCAGCATCTCGTTGACATCCGAATTGGCAAACTCATCGGATCCAGTGAATAGGTGGTTGACTATCTCATCAGTGTCAGCCGCTGTCTGTTGTGAAGCAGAAATGGCCTTTGCATTTGCCTTTGCCTTGGCCGATCTACAATTCTTATTCAATTCAGATTTAGATTTAGAATTTGATTTGGTTGGAGTATTGACTACAGCTGCAGTTGCAGTTGCTGTTGCCAAAGTTGATCGAGTAGATGGCGTTGGACTGGCAACACCACCAGACAATTGCTCGCATCTCTGGAGTACTTTCAACAGTTCATCATCGTCAATGGTGATGTTGCTATTGTTATTATTAGAGCAATCAGCTTCCGATCGCAGCTGAAAGTTGTGCTTGCAGTTGGCGTCCTTTTTCGGCGCCATTTTCTTATTAGATTTTAATGATTTGGATTTTGGGCTATTGCCCTGATTATTAGCTGGCCTCTTATTCGAATTGAATTCGAGTTTTTGCTGCCTCTGTTTGTGCAATTTCATTTGCTGCTCCTGAGCCAGCATTGCGTGCATAGCACGCGTCAGCACAGTTGCAGCATCCTCCTTAGCATGACCATTACTACTAGCACCAACCTGATTTGGCTCATTTGCATCACCTGAGCCAATTCCAGCCAGCAGATAGTCATCCAGCGAGTCAACATCGACGTCCTCATCCTCCTCTCCATCCTCCACATAGTCCTCATCCACAAATAGCTCCTCATCGCCACTAGTCTCGTCATCGTCGACGAGACTGCCCGAGAGTGCATTGTACATGATTGACCAGTAGTTTTATTCGGATCGAGGCACACACTCACGCCGCCACTAAATAATTGTTTTTGCAAATAGGAGTCTCTGTCTCGAAAATTAATCACAATTTCAATATTATTATTTACAAAGAAAAAAAACACTTGATTTCCACTTTATATTAATTACTACAATTTAATCATTTATTTATTTATTTATTTGGTTTTTGTCTAGTCAATCTAGATAGTCTAGATGGTGGCGTCTGCCGTCGGCCGCCGGGGCTCCACTGCCGCGCACGATGTCGATGTCGGATCGGATCTCAATCGCGTTTTCGCGTGCGCACTCGCTGCCGCTCTACAGACGAATCTGGGAACTGGACTGCCCAGCGCCTCCACCTCACCTCACCGTACCAATTCAGCCGACATTCCAATCCCAAATCCAGTTGGAATTGGAATTGGAACTCCCTCTATTGGGAGAGCCAGCACAGCCGGCAGATGGCTGAACGGGCAGGCGCTTGACAGTCGCTCGGTTCCGTGTGTATCCCATTGTATACCGAGTATTTTGAATTGGAATGAATTGGCGCCCTAGTCAATGTTAATGTTAAACTTAACATAACAGGGCTCAACTGGCTTACATTGATGTTAACAACCACGCAGGGCTGCCATATCTTATTAATATACCTAACATAGATGCGAATATTAAGTGTGTGTGTGTGTGTGAGTGTATGTGAGTGAGTAAGTGAGTAAATGTTAAAGAAATTGCGTTGTGCGAAAAATCAAAGTACAAGCTAAGTGAAAAGAATTTACATTACTAAGATTAATAATAATAAAACTAAATACTAAATACTAATACTACTAATAAAAA
>NW_028315221.1:0-24624 GCF_054131065.1 Drosophila arizonae
AAAAAAAAAAAAAAAAAGCATAATGCATAATCACTAATCTTCCTATCAGCATTCCACTATCTTCATTTCGATCAGCTGATCTAAGGCTGAGAGAAAAAGCTCTCCAAAAGCTTTCTTATCGTTTGTTTATATTCTCTTATGCCTTCTGCCCAAAACAACAAGTTACATATGTATAATTATTTTGTTTATATTAAATCTAATGAAGTTTAATTAAGTTTAATTATTTTGGGGCCATGCGGCGCGTTTCTATAGGTTTTTAGCTCTCCTAGCTGGGAATGGGGTCGCTGACAATATAGGCAGGTAGCCAGCGATCAAGGTAGGGTGGGCACGGTCGGTCGCCTTAATATCAAAGGCCGACTTTCGCTGAGCAGGCACATATTTGCTTGCGCAGCGAGACCCAGCTTGGACAGGTATGTTGGTGTGTGTCTAAATCTGTTCTATCTCTATCTCTCTCTCTCTTCTTTTCTCTCTTCTAAGCAAGTGGCCGTAGATAATCGTTTGCACGCGATTTTATTAATAAATATATCTTGGCAGCGCTAGGAGTCGCAGTTCCCCTCTTCTTACCCCTTCCCTTCTCCCGATGACCCATTGGCCGGATCCAGCGCGTGCACTGCTCTAATCCTCCTATTCTACCATCTGCGCTTGATAATGTAACTCGTTACATCATCAAGGAGATGAAGAAATTGACATGATCCCGGTAACCGAGACCGGGGAAACGGAGAACGAGGAGCGAGCTCCGAACTCCGACAATAACGACAAAAGGCCTTGATAGGTCTATACGTCTCGCAAACCACTAACTTCCCCGTAGAGACCCCCTATTAATGCTAACACTAACGCAGTAGTTAGAGGGCCGTTTTGGTCATTAACACGAATAAAAACAGAAGACTAAAAATAAACTCCGAACTTACAGGGAGACCAATAGATGAAGGAGGTCATCGAGATTAGCAGCGATGATGAGGGCTCGGTCCGAGTCGAGGACATCAGCAGCGACAGCACCGAGCCGTTCTCCCGGGAAGAGGCGCATAGGCGCCAAAAGGACCCGAGGCTCGGTAGGGAATATTACCGCCGCTAAGAGGAGCGGGCGTCACCCCGGCGCGTGCACACGGTCCTCCGCTCGACGATGAACTGAACTTGGCAACCCGGATGGACGGCCTGACACAGTTTATACAGGCCAGGTACACAACAGTGTACATCCAGGTGCCCAGGGGAGGAACAACGCCACCACTCGTGGAGGAGCCACCGTCTCCTCCCCGCCCACCAGGCAGCCCGGAGTCGGATGCACAGAGATGTGCGGACGACAGAGCCTCGTCGGGATGGGCGACTCCAACACCATGGACGGCGAGTGAAGAGGAAGAAAACCCGGCCGGAGAGATCGACGATGGATCCCCGTCACGGGGGCGGGACGGCGGCAGGGACCGGAGACCGCGGCGCGGGATGGATTGGAAGAGGGACACTTGGACGTGTCGGGGAGGCGCGATGGAACAGTTCGGATCGAAGACGCGAGCTCCGAGGAGGATGGCACCACAAACCCCATTCCCCGACGCCGAGGAAGAGCGACAGCCGGAATCCGTCAGGATCTCGCTACGATATACGCCGGGCACGGTCGACGTCTATCGCGTGCGTCTCCGTCCGGCACAGAGCACCCGACGAGTCGCGAGCCAGAAGCCGAGCGTAGGCGTCGCCGGCGACGACGACGAGGACGATCGGTGTCCGAACGAAAATCGGATCCCCGCACCCCCACCCGTCAAGGGAGAACGACAGATGGTGCCGAAGTTCCGTCCACGCATCGGCAGCGCCGGGAGAGGAGCGCGTCCAGAAGCGGTCGAGGGCGCAGCGAGCGCCGAGATGAGTCGACGGAAACTCGATCGAGTGAGGAAAGGCGCCTGTTGGAAGACATGGCCGAGTTGCTAGACGGGTGGGAGGTGAATCTCGAGGAGGTACTCGGCGAAGAGGACGCGGAATCGAGGAGGATGTTGCCATTGATCCCCGTCGGCTGGAGAATACACCCTGCCGGCACCGAGCTGGGTGCTGAGGTGATCCAACTGCTGAGGCGGGAGGTGGAGACGAGAAGACGGCAGCACAGGAGGACCCGCTTCCGGGTCGCGGCGGGGGAACAGTCTTATACGGTGACTGTCAATTCGTCGGGAGGCGTGGTAATTTCCCTCTCGAAGTAAGTGGGGGAGTAAGGTGGCATTTTCTTGCCCACCTTACATGTTTATAGCCAATAAGTATACGTTGAAATGAAATGGATTTTTGTTGTAGATTTTGATTTTTTGTAGCTAGTAAGGTTATATCTTGAAGGTGTATTATTAGAATAAGCGTTAGTTTGTAAGGATGGATTTCGGTATAGATTTTGGTTTTGTAGTTAGTAAGGTTACATTTTGAAGTCATTTATAAGTTTATAGTAGTTAGTTATTATTAGAATAAGCGTTAGTTCGTAAGGTAGCACTAGGTAGTTGATAATTAGATGTAAGTGCCGTAGCGATTAGCCTTAAAAGTAAGCAAAATTCAAATAGTTGAGCGCGCGCGCGATCAGCAGTGCAACCCGGCGGCTCGAAAGCTCGTCGTGGTGAGCTGCATAGCTGGTCGCGTGGTGAAAGCTGCAGAGGCGAGAGAAAAAGATCGAAAGCGAGCGGACGCGGCAGCGAGAACAGAAAGCAGCAATATTATTTAGTGAATATAGAGGACATAAGGCGCAAATAAAGAAAGAATATGTATAATTGGAGGAATCTGCGTGTTTTATTCAGATCTGGTTTGTCAACTAATCCCCCAGTTTACTAATCATAGCCACCGTAACACTACTAACTGGTAGTTTGGTAGTCACGACCCGTTCGCCAGAAGGTTAAAACTCTGGCAGTAAAACCGCGTGGTCTTGAGCGAACGCCGGCGGCAACGCTGGCCGTTCCTCGATCCGCGGTCTATCAATCGTAGTAGCCCCACTAACATTCCACAGCATGCCTTCGCAGCCCCAACCCCCGCAATCTAGAGTGCGCTTGACCCTTGACCTTGCGCCCTCCCGCGTGCAAACGCGTGGGCGTGGTCGGCGAGCTCAGGCCGCGTGGTCGCCTAACCTATAAAACTCCCCCCCCCCCTCGCCCATTTCACTAACTCAATACGTCCCGTATCAACTTACAAATTTCTTGTGAGTTATGGCCCTGGGCAGACTGAGACTCTGACCCCGGCTGGAAAAATAATGTAACCTTACAACATATAACATATACATATATAATATATAAGAAATATACATAATTGTTTCTCTCTGCTGTTCAAACCTTATGTATCGCAACAACGAGAATTAGGCTTATCTAGAACCTAAGTAGAATGTTTAACGTCAGATACAACTGAGCGTTGGAAGCGGCACCACTGCTGCCTCCTCAAAGTTTTAATAAAATAAATACCAAAAATCAAAAGGGACCTTTAAATATTACATGGCGACCGTGACAGGACAAGAACGCACTGCGCTGCATAAAAACTAATTTTAGTCCCTAAATTGTTAAAATTGAGCGGAAACATTTCTGCCCGATTAGAAGTATAGCCTGTAACGCTATACGAACCGATAGGCAGATACATGTAAAAATATTTTTTTTTTTTTTATTAATGAACGACAACAGAATTAGTAAATCTGTTGAAAATTTAAGTAACATAAAACATTTTGAAAATATACATAAAAAATTCACAAAAATGGGTTTTAGTAGACCTAAAATCAGTAGACTTTACAGCAAAGTAGAGACAAACAGTGCTGATTTAGAATTAATTAAAATATTATTAACAAGTAAGAAAGCTCTAGTCGAGACTGCTCGACTACGAGATCCCCTGAACCCTTGGAACATTAGATATTTCAATAATTTTTCGCGTCTACACACACAAACGCATACGGACGGACAGGGCCAAATCAACTCAGCTCGTCGCCCTGATCAAGAATATATATACTTTGTAAGGTCTGCCACGCCTCCTTCTGCCTGTTACATACATTTCAACAAAACCATTCTACCCTGATTTCCCATTGATAATGGGTTCAGGGTATAAAAAAACGCAATATATTTTAGTTTGTAAAAAAAAAAAAAAAAAAAAAAAAAAAAAAAAAAAAACAATAAATTACAAATATACAAAAATTTTACATTAACTGAGTATGGCTAGACTGAAGACAATTAAAGAAATAGATAGAGTAGAGAAACACTTCATATCCAAAAATAATGGAATGGAATGATTTATATAAAGAAACAAATAACACAAAAGTTGACTTCGATAAATCATAGAACAGGCCGACTCAGAAAAATACAGTTAAACTAGTAAGAACTTTGCAGTCGGGCGATACCGATTCCAGAAGACTCATTCACAGCCCAACCGCTGTCAACCAGAGTATATAGTGCAATTTTCAAGTCTAGTGCGCAACAAAAAACCCGGCATGATGCCATTAAAATTGGAACATCATCGATAGCTATTGCATTCAAATTACATACATATATAATTTATACAATTTTGATATATATTTATATCCATACATTGGATACCGGCTTCAAGCTAACAGCAGATCAGCGCGATTTTCCTATGCTTGTGCACACACTCATCGTCTATTCTATGCGTACAGACAGAAGCGCGCCTTTTCTCACATTCTTAGAATTTTGATTGATTTCTGGACTTTATAGCCGTTGTTGTAGTTTTGTCTGATGACGCTCTCTTATTAAGCTATTCTATTTTAGCAACTAGCTGGTCAAGCAGAGCAGTGGTGCGGGTGCTAAAGGCGACGCAAGTAATGTTAGAGTAGGGGAGGTTCGAACCTCTACTGTGTTATTTATTTTATTTTTTCATACATATTTCGGTTTTTATAAAATAGATATTTTATTTTATGGGAAGGTGCGAGCTTGACTGAATTGCACTTAATATACTTTTCATTTTCTTAGTCAAATAATTTTATAAGTTTAAATTTGTTTCTTCTTAAATAGCCCTCAAATACATATACGCAAATACATACACATGTATATATGTATATATGTAACTCTGCACGCATAGCTTCAAGCACTCCAGCCTTATACACGCGCTCATTTGTATGTGTGTACGTATGCACACATAAATGCGTGCTCTAGCATATTCTAAGAATCCCGTTGCGATTGATTTGTCTTTGCATTGTGTTTGAATTTCCAGCCGCTACACTGGCTTTTCTTTGTTATGCGGCGTCATAACAATAATGTGATTTCGTTTTAACTACTATTGATCGAAATGATGCGGTGGTGCTGTAGGCTGAAGCGCCGACGATCTTTATTTTAGCTATTTTGACAAACATGCTGTTTGGGCTGGGTGCGAGTTCAAATCCCGCGGAAAACAGTTTTTTGTAAATTGCAAATTTTTGTTATTTTAGCTTTTTTATATTTTATTAATTTTATAAAAATGTTTCCTTCCGTGCTATCAATGCCTATTAAGCCTACTTATGTGTACATATACATAAATAGATGGCTGACGCATATAAATGTCGCAATTCGGGCACTGTAAATGCCGATTGCTACGCCCCTAGTGGCCGTAGACTCCTCATTTTTAGCCAGTTCTTAGAACGAGCAAATTGCTACCTAAATGCAAAATTTGAATTCTTACGCTCAAAAAATTTGAAAATTACAGAGTATTTTTCGATATGCCACGCCCCTAAAGAGGCTTAAAAATTATTTTTGGGGATCGATAGAGGAGGCTACCAGTAACTTAACTATCTAAATTTGAAGCTTCTAGCTCTTAAACTGTAGGAGATATAAACTTTTGCGGTTTGCCACGCCCTCTATAGGCGGGCATATATCTATCATAGCTCGTTGGACTTGGGTGATCAACCCGCGTATATATACCAAATTTCAGATCTCTAGCATCAATAGTGCCTAAAATATAGCAGAATTCGAAAAATCACTATATCTTCAGGTCCGATTTGCCACGCCGCTAATAGGCGTAGATATATAACTTTTTTACCCATCTTCTTAGAATCAAAACATCAGCTTACGAGCAAAATTTCAGCATTCTAGGTTTTTAACTTTAGGAGATAAAGTTTTATCCGATTTGCAACGCCCATAATGGGCGGAGATATACCCGCCATAGCTTGTGATCTTGGGTGGTCGGCGCGGACCTACATACCAAATTTCAGCCTTCTAGCTCTTCAACAAACATGATTTCTGGTATATCGGAAAATGCATTTTCCGATTTGCCACGCCCCTAGTGGGCGGATCGGGAAAATTTTAACACTATAAATCAGAGATATACACGAGTATGTGTTCCAAATTTCAAGTCTCTAGCTTCAATAGCGCCGAAATAGATCATTTCACTTTCGTGAAGGAGTCTAAAAACATGTAGAAACATTAGTAAAATGCTTTAAAAAAGCACGTATACTAATACATGGCCAGAGAGAAAAATTAATTCAAAATCATTAGTCCCAAGTATCAAAGTTTTTGATCAGAGCTAAACACAAACCTTAAAATAGAAGAACAGGATTTAAATAATCTTATTGTTCCAGCTGTTTTGATGCCAGATCTGAATAATTATTATTATCTGGGATATTATTATCTGATACTTCTTCAAGTATAATAGAGAATAAACCAGATAACAATACCACAATGGCACAAACATCAATTGAATTCATTAATACAGCAACTAAGCTACAGGTAAAGCTGAAAATTTGCAAAGTTTTGTAGATGCATTGCAAATATTGAGTTTAATAACAGGCGAACACGAAGAATTAGCAATTTCGATAATAAAATCAAGGCTAAAAGGTGTCGCTAGAAATTTAGTAGGAAATGAAACGACAATACTTGAAATCATTTCTAAATTAAAAAAAAAGTAAGAAAACTCTAGTCGAGAGTGCTCGACTAGATACTACCCTGAACCCAACATATAAAAATGCCCATTTAGTATGGCTGAAATTTCAATTTCGATGTATTTAAAAATATAAATAAAATACCAAACTCATTTAATAAAATATAAAAATATTTTGAAACAATTAAAAACAAGTAAGAACGTTGCAATCGGGCGATACCGATAGCAGAAGACTCATTCACAGCCCAAACGCTGTCAACCAGAGTATATAGTGCAATTTTCAAGTCTAGTGCGCAGCAAAAAACACGGCATGATGCCATTAAAATTGGAAAATCATCGATAGCTATTGCATTCAAATTACATACATATATAATTTATACAATTTTGATTTTTATTATATATTTATATCCATACATTGGATACCGGCTTCAAGCTAACAGCAGATCAGCGCGATTTTCCTATGCTTGTGCACACACTCATCGTCTATTCTATGCGTACAGACAGAAGCGCGCCTTTTCTCACATTCTTAGAATTTCGATTGATTTCTGGACTTTCTAGCCGTTACTGTAGTTTTGTCTGATGACGCTCTCTTATTAAGCTATTCTATTTTAGCAACTGATTGCTCGAGCAAAGCAGTGGCGCGGGTGCTAAGGGCGACGCAAGTAATGTTAGAGTAGGGGAGGTTCGAACCTTTACTGTGTTATTTTTTTTATTTTTTCATACATATTTCGTTTTTTATAAAATAGATATTTTATTGGGAAGGTGCGAGCTTGACTGAATGGCACTTAATACTTTTCATTTTCTTAGTCGAATAATTTTATAAGTTTAAATTTGTTTCTTCTTAAATAGCCCTCAAATACATATACGCAAATACATACATATGTATATATAATTATATATGTAAGCCTGCACGCATAGCATCAAGCATTCCAGCCTTATACACGCGCTCATTTGTATGTGTGTATGTATGTACACATAAATGCGTGCTCTAGCATATTCTAAGAATCCCGTTGCGATTGATTTGTCTTTGCATTGTTTTTGAATTTCCAGCCGCTACACTGGCTTTTCTTTGCTATGCGGCGTCATAACAATAATGTGATTTCGTTTTAACTACTCTTGATCGAAACGACGCGGTGGTGCTGTAGGCTGAAGCGCCGACGATCTTTATTTTAGCTATTTTGACAAACATGCTGTTTGGGTTGGGTGCGAGTTCAAATCCCGCTGAAAACACTTTTTTGTAAATTGCAAATTTTTGTTATTTTAGCTTTTTTATATTTTATTAATTTTATAAAAATGTTTCCTTCCGTGCTATCAATGCCTATTAAGCCTACTTATGTGTACATATACATAAATAGATGGCTGACGCATATAAATGTCGCAACTCGGGCACTGTAAATGCCGATTGCCACGCCCCTAGTGGCCGTAGACTCCTCAATTTTAGCCAGTTTTTAGAACGAGCAACCGGTTACCTAAATGCAAAATTTGAATTCTTACGCTCAAAAAATGTGAAAATTACAGGGTATTTTTCGATATGCCACGCCCCTAAAGAGGCTTAAAAATTATTTTTGGGGCATCGATAGAGGAGGCCACCAGTAACTTAACTATCCAAATTTGAAGCTTCTAGCTCTTAAACTGTAGGAGATATAAACTTTTGCGGTTTGCCACGCCCCCTATAGGCGGACATATATCTACCATAGCTCGTTGGACGTGGGTGGTCAACCCGCGTATATATACAAAATTTCAGGTCTCTAGCATCAATAGTGCCTAAAATATAGCAGAATTCGAAAAATCACTATATCTTCAGGTCCGATTTGCCACGCCCCTAGTGGGCATAGATATATAATTTTTTCACCTATCTTCATAGAATTAAAACATCAGCTTACATTCAAAATTTCAGCATTCTAGGTTTATAGCTTTAGGAGATACAGTTTTATCCGATTTTGCCACGCCCCTAATGGGCGGAGATATATCCGCCATAGCTTGTGATCTTGGGTGATCGGCGCGGACCTACATACCAAATTTCAGCTTTCTAGCTCTTCAACAAACATGATTTCTGGTATATCGGAAAATGCATTTTCCGATTTGCCACGCCCCTAGTGGGCGGATCGGGAAAATTTTAACACTTTATAAATCGGAGATATACACGAGTATGTGTTCCAAATTTCAAGTCTCTAGCTTCAATAGCGCCGAAATAGATTGCGTTCATACGGACAGACGGACAGACGGACGGACAGCAAGACGGACATTGCACAAAACCAATATACTCATTTCACTTTCGTGAATGAGTCTAACAAGTAAGAACGTTGCAATCGGGCGATACCGATAGCAGAAGACTCATTCACAGCCCAAACGCTGTCAACCAGAGTATATAGTGCAATTTTCAAGTCTAGTGCGCAGCAAAAGACACGGCATGATGCCATTCAAATTGGAAAATCATCGATAGCTATTGCATTCAAATTACATACATATATAACTTATACAATTTTGATTTTTATTATATATTTTTATCCATACATTGGATACCGGCTTCAAGCTAACAGCAGATCAGCGCGATTTTCCTATGCTTGTGCACACACTCATCGTCTATTCTATGCGTACAGACAGAAGCGCTCCTTTTCTCACATTCTTAGAATTTCAATTGATTTCTGGACTTTCTAGCCGTGACTGTAGTTTTGTCTGATGACGCTCTCTTAATAAGCTATTATATTTTAGCAACTGGCTGGTGCTAAAGGCGACGCAAGTAATGTTAGAGTAGGAGGTTCGAACCTCTTCGGTGTTATTTGTTTTTTTTTTTTTCCTTACGTACATATTTCGTTTTTTATAAAATAGATATTTTATTGGGAAGGTGCGAGCTTGACTGAATGGCTCTTAATACTCTTCTCTTTCTTAGCCGAATAATTTTATAAGTTTAAATTTGTTTCTTCTTAAATAGTCTTCAAATACATATACGCAAATAGATACATATGTATATATGTATGTCTGCACGCATAGCATGAAGCATTTCAGCCCTATATATGTGCTAGTTACCTGTTCCAGGGGGCCGGTTTGATGGTCAGGGTGTAGTTGGATCCTCCGGATTTAGTTAGTTAGAGTGAATGATAACAATAAAGTCCAGTTTATGTTCAAAGCTTAATTTATTTCAAATGAACTTGTTTGTGCTGTCTATAAATCAAGTGTGGCTGTTTAAAGGCGATGTTGCAGCTTCGCAACATTGCATTCGTCAGCAAGCGTTGCCCACACGAATACGAGTCATGCTTAGGCGGCACCAAGCCGAGGCGGCTTAATAGGGGTCATCTCAGGGGGAGCTGAGAGGACTGAGATGGCAACTAGTGTGGAGCGACGGCCATAGCGACGGTATAGTTGTAAGTCCGTCTGAAAGTGTTTCCATCGGAGTGAACAAAATTTCCTTGGTTTTGCAGGTCCAGAAGATGACAATCGTTATAGCAAATAATACCAATAAGACATATATTGCCGTCAAGTAGGGAAGTTTGTGTAGATGGTATTGAAGATGATAATGTGGCATTGTTCTATTTCTTAAAATGATTTCTTACTGCCAATATCTGTGACGTCGCCTGTTGTTGTTTCTTCGTTTAGAATGCCCTTTAGGCACTTTTGGTTGCTTGATGCAGTTATGTTGTCTTCGCCATTATTAATTCTTTGATTAGGCCAGCTTGGTTATGTGTTACATATTTTGGTAAAACTAATATTTTGGTCTTATTAATAGGTAGTAGAATAATGTGTAGTGATTCATAATCGTTTTTATCAAAAATTGGTATGTTAATTTTATGTTTTACTTGTGTTCATTTTGTTTTTACAGAGTTAATACTTTCTCCTGAGAATTTGCGTCTTTAAGATCATTCAATGCTATTTCAAATTTGTTTTCATTGTCAATTGAATCTTGTAAGTTAATTTTATTAATTAGATATTTATGTTAAATTACAATTTTTGTGTTACCGAGGTTAGTTTGTGCCACCTTATCATTATCCGTTAGATGTTGAATGTTTAATAATTATGCGTTTATGTGGTAGCATCTGTAGGAGGTTGTATATTTAATGTATTTTTTCTTAGTCTCTTCTTTATCTTGGATTTATGTATCTTCTGGTTTTTTCTAGAAATAAATTTTATCCCTGTGTCTTTGGCTACTATGTGTTTGGTAAACCTAGGGGTTAACTTGTTTCGTCTGTTTTCCTTTCTGAAAATTATGTCCCCTGTGTCTAAAGGTACGGGTTTTTGGTTGTCCTGATTTGCTCTTTTGATTCTAATTTCCATCTTGTTTTTCATTGCCTCTGCTATTTTAGGGTATAGGTCTGTTTGAAACGCATTTAGCCTTTGCAGATAGTCGTGTTGATTAACGAACATCGTTTCTCTGTTAAATAGATGGGTCTTGCCTTGGAATTGTTGAGGATAAGTTGTCGAATTGTTTTAATAAAGAAAGCATTTATTTACGATGGCACGTCAGTGCCTTCTTAGACTTCTTTTGCGAATGTTCTTTATTGAATATATTCTTATGGTTAGAGCCGCATAGCTGCGCTCTATATATGCTTAGGTATAAGTGTTTATGTATTAGCTTAAGGGTCTGGCGAAAGTCGTAGACGGAGAGGGGGTAATGTGTCCACTTGTTTACGAAACAGTCGCGCATGTAAAATATGCCGACTCAGCGGAGTTAGTACTCTGTCAAGGCACATGCACTTGAGAGTGATCACATTACCTCTTATGTTGTGACTGCGAGTTATGTATGAATATTGCAGTTTAATTGCAACAATGTATTTGTGACATTCTTTGTATATGTAAATATGTATGTTACTGAGTACAGTGAACATTTGATAAAGTGTACATACTACAGAATACCTCATACGGGGTGTATTTAGTCCCTGAGTGTATGGCGTTGTTGTATGTAATAAATGTTTTCGTCAGTATCTCGTCGTGGTCACAAATTATTTGTTCTTCTTTCTTTTTGTTTAATATGATTCGGTATATTTCGGTCAGTGTAGAATGCAATCTCTCGACTGTTGAATTACTTGAGGATTGTTGGAAAGAAGTAATGTGTAGTTGAATTGTTGTGGAATGATCTCGAAAAACTCATCATCAACATCATCAAGTAAGCATTTGACCTAACGGTAAACACAGTCGTCGGCTGATCGCACATTTGTCTCTAGAATAAGAAACCGAATGTTCTGGATTATGTACATGCATAGTTTCCATATGAAATAGACGTAAACGCATAAGGAGACATCCAGAACATTCGATATGCAATAGAAGTAAGTATATAAGCATGCTGTAAATCGAGCCAGAGTTCATTCAGTAAGTTCATTGTGTAAGATCAATGTCAGTGTGTCGGCTCGGTTAGTTAAGTCGCGGTTCGTGAAGTAGTGTACTTGTTACTGAATATTTTTGTTGTGTTAAATAAACTTATTGCGTTGCACCTACATATACCGTGTTTCATTTAAGAAAACCTCAACAGGTTATGGGCCCAGACAGTGCTAAACGTGTAATGTAGTGTGAAATCGAGTGCAAGTACAAAAGTGAATTAGTGGCAAATTTGTAACTAAATAAAGACAATGAAAATGGAGCCATTAAATATGAGAATTGAACGATTACGCGATAAAGACAATTGGCATTTGTGGTGTTTTATGATTCGTACGCTATTGGAAGAAGACGACGATGTTCTTGCCGTTTGTGAGGGTAGTTTGACGTGTCCGACACAGGAGTCTGCAACATACGAGAGAGACTCGAAAAGGTTCTTGAAAGCTGATAAGACTGCAAGGAAAATAATTATTCATTCTATCGAGAGAAGACCGATGGAATTGATTGTGAGCTGCAAAACAGCAAAAGAAATGTGGATAAAATTGAACTCAGTGTATGATATGAAATCAGAAGAATATTTATCGGCTATTCAGAAACAGTTTTTTGATTTCAAATGGATTGAAAGTGAGAGTGTGGACTACAATATTTCAAAGTTGGAAGTTTTGTGGAGCAAGATGAAAAATCTTGGAAGTGCTGTGCCTGAAACAATGTTAATGTCGCGAATCCTGTCATCTTTGCCTCAAAAGTTTAACTATTTTCATAGTGCGTGGGATTCGGTCGAAGACAGCAAAAGAACATTGAACAATTTGACGACTCGTTTAATGACAGAAGAAATGCGGTCAAAAGATCAAGAAGTGGTACCTGAAGAGTCAACAGCGTTAGTTGCCGGCAACGGAAAAAATAAAAGAGAACATGAAAATAAGAAGAAAATTATGAAGTGCTATAACTGCGGCGTGATAGGACATCTGAAGAAGGACTGCTACAGGTGTTATATATGCAAGAAGAAAGGCCACAAGAGCAACACCTGTCACCAAAGGAGAAATGCAGGAAGTAAAGCTGAAAATAATCAAGGAGAATCGGGTGAATCATCGAGGAAAGGATTGATTGCGAGCAGGGAGGGCAGAGAAGATGACTTGTGGGTGATCGACTCAGGAGCTTCTGATCACATGTCAAGGCGTCGAGATTGGTATTCTACTTATGAAGAATTTTTGGAGCCCCTGAGGATAGGCGTAGGTAACGGTAAATATATCACGGCGCACGGAAAAGATAATATTGATATTGAAACTTATGTCAATAATAATAAAAGGGCGACGACAATGTTTGATGTTTTGTATGTTCCGGAAATAGTTTACAATTTATTTTCTATTTTGTCAGCTGCAAAAAGGGGTGTTGATTGTCTTATTAAAAATAAAGGAACACAGTGTTTGTTGAGACGTGATAACAAAATAATTGCAACGGGTTCTAGGTTCGGAAACTTATTAAAATTAGATGCGAATGTTTTGATGCCAAAATTGTGTAATTTAACAAGAAAAATAGAATCGAAAAAAAGTGATTCTTTACAAGTATGGCACGAGAGGTTTTGTCATCAAAACGTTCGACATGTTCGCGATTATATGAAAAATAAGAATATTGATTTTCTAGAAAATGATTTCTTTTGTGAAGGATGTGCTTATGGGAAGCAGCATCGGCTAACATTTCACAAAAATATTGACCGTGCAACAAAGACACGAGAGATAATTCATACTGATGTTTGCGGTCCGATAGAGGTAGAGTCTATTGGTAAAAAGTTGTATTTTGTTAGCTTTAAAGATGATTGTTCAAGTTATCGGGAAGTTTATTTTATACGTCATAAGTCGGAAGTATTTGAAAAACTCCAAATTTTTATTCAGGCAGTTCAGAATCAATTTCATGAAGACATTAAAGAAATTCACAGCGAAGGGGGTAGAGAATATATTAATAAAGAAGTTAAATTGTTCTTTAATAAGAAAGGAATAAAACATATTGTTAATGCTCCTTATACACATGAACAGAATGGAGTTGCGGAACGTGAGAATAGAACTATTATTGAAGCTGCACGATCAATGTTGCATTCTAATTCTGAGTTACCATTATTTCTATGGGCAGAAGCAGTAAACACTGCAGTTTATGTAATTAACCGCACAGGTCCAACAAAACATGGGAATAAAACTCCATATGAGTTGTGGTTCAAGAAAGAGCCAGATAGAACTTGGGTTCTTGTTCCAAAACCTGAAAATAAAGCGCGTTTAGTTATTAAGGGATCGATTATAAAGAGACTTTTAGCCCTGTAGTTAGATTTTATACCGTGAGATGCCTGTTAAGTGTAGCTGCTCAAGAAAATCTATTTCTTGGTCAGTTTGATGTAAAAACGGCCTTTTTATATGGTACTCTTAAGGAAAATATTTATATGCATCAGCCAGAGGGTTTCGAAGATGGTACCTCTTCTGTTTGCAAATTGTTGAAGAGTTTGTATGGGTTAAAACAAGCTCCGAGGTACTGGGCAGAGCATTTTGCAAATGTTATTAAAAATCTGGGATTTACACAAAGTATTGCAGATCCATGTTTTTATATATACTCTAAAAATAATGACAGAATTTTGTTAACGATTTATGTAGATGACGGGTTAATTGCTGCATCCAATGGATTTTTAATTGATAATCTATTTGAGAATGTGAGCAAGGAATTTAAAATTGTTAATGCCAGATCCCATTAACAGGATTGCTCCTCCCCCACATAGCCCGGCTGTGTTATTAACAGCACTCTGTTGATGTAAATTAACAGCGTTCTGTTAATGGTACAAACCGTTGGCTCTCGTCACTTGCCTCTCCTGGCTTTTATCTCTGACTTTTCAACGCCCTTTTGACATGTGTACAAGTACAAATTACATCGCCATCTTTCAAGGCACAAAATAAATAATTTTTTAGAATCAAACCCACGTGTCCTCACTTATCACGACTCCACACTACAACATTTGGTCCTTCGAGCCGGAGATTCATCCACATCCATCAAATCAGCATTCCAACGGCCGTCGAGATAAGTATCCCATACTTCCGTAAAATAGTACATTAATATCTCACTGGCACTTCTGATCCGCCATATTCCCTTGTATATACATACATATATATGTATGTACTAATTTTGCGACTTATTCACCGATTACATGCCTATACATATATATATATCCTTATATATTTAGACACTTAATAAGCTGTTCAATTACTTTCCTTGCACGAGCAACTCTTTTACGTTTTACTAAAATATAATACACAATATCCTTTGTGTTTTGTAGTAAACTCACGTCCGCTTTTATTGTAATCCGATCATGCAAATTTAATTGCTATTCCACTGCAATTTCTACTCACATACATACAGACCACCTTCACATAAAGTCAACACTTGGTATATTTAAATAAAGAACAATAAAATAACCAACAATATCCTTAGGGGTTTTTTATTATATACATTTACACTATCACCTTCGTGTTTAAATCCATATGTACGCACATTCATACATACATACATATAGTCCACTATTGGTCCCACATGTACCATTACTTAAAGCTTACTAAATTTCAAGTTCCCTGTGGCGACACATTTCCTTCATTCATTTGCAAGTCACTAAAATATAACACAATATTCTTTGTGTTCTTAACTACATATGTACATAACATCCGTACAATATCCTTTGTATTCATAATTACATATGTACGTTACTTCCCCGGTGATTTACTTGCATTTGCATGTATGTATGTACATAAAAAAGATCTTCGTTCGTCCGACTTCTAATTTCTACACACATACATAAAGTCCACCTTCACATAAAGACAACACTTGGCAGATTTCAATAAAGAACAATAAAATAACCAACAATATCCTTTGGGTTTTTTATTATGCACATTTATTGCTTTTACTTTTTTGTATGTACATCTACATTTACGCACATACATACATAAAAATATCTGTGACATACATACAGTATGTCCATTAATTGTTTGCAAAACAAAAAAAGTCGTACAAATTTAACTTTAACATCATATTTTATTAGGAAAGGCACTTTTTCTCAGAATTTTTTTTTTACATTACTTTAGTTTCATATATTCTTAAAGAAAATAAATAACAACAAGTAAGAAAGCTCTAGTCGAGACTGCTCGACTACGAGATCCCCTGAACCCTTGGAGCAATAGATATTTCAATAATTTTTCGCGTCTTTCAGCTTACACAAGAAACACGCACACACACACACACAGGCACGTACGCACACACAGGCATACATACACACACACGCATACAGACACACACACACTCGCATACATACACAAACGCATACACACACACATACACATACACACACACATACACAAACACATACACATACACACACACATACACAAACACATACACACACAAGCACCCACGCATAAACACGCATGGGCTGCAGTGAGCGCTTACTATGAGAACTTAATTGCTTAATAACTTTTTTTATGGACGTACGATCTTCATGAAACTTTCAGATTATGATTATAACATGGATATGCATGTAATTGCCAAAGCACAAGTCTCTAGTATTTGAAATACGCTTTTTACAAAAGTGAGGGTGAGGGGGTGAATTTAAGGGTGGGGGGTAAATTTTAACAAAAACCGAAATTGTATAAATTGCATATAAGCATACATTAAATATTTGGAGACTCTAGCAATAAAGGTGTAGAAGATATAATTTTATAACTGGTTTTCGATAAGGTTTTTTATCGATAAAAAAAGATCGGGATGAGTTATCGAATTTTAATGATAAACTTGATATGCGCGCTGTAATTACGGACATTTGAAAAAAAATTTGAAGTCTCTAGCTCTTATATCTTCGGAAATCGACGCGTTCATACATACGGACAGACGGACAGACGGACAGACGGACAGACAGACGGACAGGGCCAATCAACTCAGCTCGTCACCCTGATCAAGAATATATATACTTTGTGGGGTCTGCCACGCCTCCTTCTCCCTGTTACATACATTTCAACAAAACCATTATACCCTGATTTCCCATTGAAAATGGGTTCAGGGTATAAAAATAATAAAAATAGCAACAAAACATACAAAATAATTCAAAACAAAACAAGTAAGAAAGCTCTAGTCGAGACTGCTCGACTACGAGATCCCCTGAACCCTTGGAGCAATAGATATTTCAATAACTTTTCGCGTCTTTCAGCTTACACAAGAAACACGCACACACACACGCACGTACGCACACACAGGCATACACCACACGCATACAGACACACATACACACACACACGCATACACACACAAACGCATACACACACACACATACATACACACATACACAAACACATACACACACATACACAAACATTTACATTCATATACACACACAAGCATAAACACGCATGGGCGGCAGTGAGCGCTTACTATGAGAACTTAATTGTTTAATAACTTTTTTTGTGGACGTACGATCTTCATGAAACTTTTAGATTATGATTATAACATGGATATGCATGTAATTGCCAAAGCACAAGTCTCTAGTATTTGAAATACGCTTTTTACAAAAGTGAGGGTGAGGGGGGTGAATTTAAGGGTGGGGGGTAAATTTTAACAAAAACCGAAATTGTATAAATTGCATATAAGCATACATTAAAAATTTGGAGACTCTAGCAATAAAGGTGTAGAAGATATAATTTTATAACTGGTTTTCGATAAGGTTTTTTATCGATAAAAAAAGATCGGGATGAGTTATCGAATTTTAATGATAAACTTGATATGCGCGCTGTAATTACGGACATTTAAAAAAAATTTGAAGTCTCTAGCTCTTATATCTTCTGAAATCGACGCGTTCATACATACGGACAGACGGACAGACGGACAGACGGACAGACGGACAGACGGACAGACAGACGGACAGGGCCAAATCGACTCAGCTCGTCATCCTGATCAAGAATATATATACTTTGTGGGGTCTGCCACGCCTCCTTCTCCCTGTTACATACATTTCAACAAAACCATTATACCCTGATTTCCCATTGAAAATGGGTTCAGGGTATAAAAAAAACAGCAAATATCGGCTGTCCATTAATTCTTTGCAAAATGCAAACATTAGTTGAAAGAAGACGGGAAAAAACTAACGGGACATCAAAATTAAATGCGGCTCGCTGGGTCTATTTTCACAAGTCTTCCGCGAATTCATTCGTTATAATAAAGTCGTGGGATCACTACTATTTTTCATAAATTTGAATTTTCGCAATGCCTGGTAAACGCACCGATGACAATTTGATACAATTAGTGTATTTTAATTATATGAAAGGAAAAACCATCAAGGAGTTAGCTGAAATGTTTAATATTAAGCTTAGAACAGTTTATAATATTATTAATCGGGCAGAAAAAGAAAATAGACTGGAGCTAAACAGCTCTAAAGGCAGACCAGCAAAGCTCTCTCGACGAGATTGTTCTCAAATTCTTAAGACAGTGGAAAACAAACCACACACAAGTCTCCGGGAGTTGGTGACGGACATTAGGTTAAACCTTCAAAAGACAGTGTGTCGCGAGACTGTGAGAAAAGTTCTTAATTTACACAAATACTCCTCACATGTGGCAAGAAAGAAACCGTTTGCTGTCTGCTGTAAATATTGAAAAACGTCTGACCTTCGCAAGACTTCATATTGACTGTCCTCCTAACTATTGGAATAATGTTATCTTTGCGACGAGACAAAGATAATGTTGTTTTATAATGATGGCCCAGGAAAGTTTGGCGGAAAACCCAAAACAGCCCACCACGCCAAAAACATTGTGCCCACTGTTAAGTTTGGCAAGCTATCAGTGATGATGTGGGGTTGTATTTCTTCGAAAGGTGTGGGAGAGCTGAGAATATTCGACGATATCATGACGAAGGAATTTTATTTGGATATTTTGAAGAACGAATTGACAAAAAGCGCGCACAACTTTGGCTTCATTAATCCTGAAAACCCCAGCAAACTAAAATATAAGCTGTATCAGGATAATGATCCGAAACACAAGTCACTGCTGTGTCGCACTTGGCTTCTTTATAACTGCAGCAAAGTTATTGACACCCCACCCCAAAGCCCGGATATCAATCCGATTGAGAATTTTGTGGGCTTTACTAAAGAGAAAAGTCGCCAAACGGAGCCCTAAGACGAAAAACGAGCTAATTCGTTGCATACACGAGGAGTGGCGCAAAATACCGGAATACTACGACATAAATGAACTAATATTGTCGATGTCGGCCGACGCCTCAGAGGTGTAATGGAAGCTAATGGTGGACATACCAAATATTAGCCAATTCCA
Organism: Drosophila arizonae; assembly: GCF_054131065.1. Lineage (NCBI taxonomy): Eukaryota > Metazoa > Arthropoda > Insecta > Diptera > Drosophilidae > Drosophila > Drosophila arizonae. Next base: position 19,414 of record NW_028315221.1, read on the forward strand.
TACCGATCTGAGAGAGATACAGATCTCATAATATTAATGTTTGCATTTTGCAAAGAATTAATGGACAGCCGATATTTGCTGTTTTTTTTTTGTTTTGAATTATTTTGTATGTTTTGTTGCTATTTTTATTATTTTTGTTATTTATTTTCTTTAAGAATATATGAAACTAAAGTAATGTAAAAAAAAAATTCTGAGAAAAAGTGCCTTTCCTAATAAAATATGATGTTAAAGTTAAATTTGTACGACTTTTTTTGTTTTGCAAACAATTAATGGACATACTGTACATATGTGCGCATATGCAATATGATAAAATTTATAAAATAAAATGAAAAGAAAATAATATAAAAAAAAAAACACTTGTTGTTTTCTTGTTCACAAATTTATTGTTTTCTTTCCGCAATCACAAAAATTTTATATTTTATAAACAAAATATGTGCACTTCTTCCGCGTGGAATTCAAACAGCTGTGGTTGTCACCGATAACAATCACAGCCTCCCCGATCACTATCGCCGACCGCCACACTTTCGAGCCGATAGTTCTTGATCAATATATTGCACGAATATTCGGTGACCTACTTTGTGACGTCATTATTACTACTGTTTTCGTTTGCTTTCCTTTCTTTGGGTATTTATTTAAAATAAACAAATTTAATTTAAACTTAATTTATCCTAATTAAGTTAATTAAATTATTCCTTTACTGTGTCTGCTTATCCAAGCAAATTTAATTCAAACTTAATTTATCCTAATTAAGTTAATTAAATTATTCCTTTACTGTGTCTGCTTATCCAAGCAAATTTAATTCAAACTTAATTTATCCTAATTAAGTTAATTAAATTATTCCTTTACTGTGTCTGCTTATCCAAGCAAATTTAATTCAAACTTAATTTCTCCTAATTAGGTTAATTAAATTTTTGTTTAGTTTGTTCATTCATTCACCGCCCTGCACATCTCTCTTTTCCAGCCACCGACGCTGTCCGCTCAATCTGTGAAACCAGCCGGCACCAATTCTTTCGGGTGCCGCGCGTGCAGAATAATCCACGCTTCATTGGCAAGGACCATGGGTCTATCCGTCACCAGCGTGGGTCCGGGAAAAGTGTGCACGGCAATCTTCCGCTCCAAAACATCGGAGCTCTCTCACGATGCCCTCCTCCAGATGGACCCTCAGGTCAATTGCCGGACCCCCAATTCAGCCGATCGAGCACGCAGCCAATCCGGCTGGGATCACGTTCGCCGACAGCAATTGGGCTCGACCCAGTCTGGTGTTCCTTGTGTTGGGGGCTGACGTGTATCCTCACGTCATCTTTCCGGGAGTCGTCCTCAGCACTGACGGTCATCCAATGGCCCAGAATACTGGCGGGTCCTTTCGGGTTCCTACTCGTGAGGTCCACCAGCTATGTTTGCAATCCTTGCAAGGGGGGGAGTATGTTAATGCCAGATCCCATTAACAGGATTGCTCCTCCCCCACATAGCCCGGCTGTGTTATTAACAGCACTCTGTTGATGTAAATTAACAGCGTTCTCTTAATGGTACAACCGTTGGCTCTCGTCACTTGCCTCTCCTGGCTTTTATCTCTGACTTTTCAACGCCCTTTTGACATGTGTACAAGTACAAATTACATCGCCATCTTTCAAGGCACAAAATAAATAATTTTTAAAATCAAACCCACGTGTCCTCACTTATCACGACTCCACACTACAACAAAAATAACAAATACAAAAAATGTAACATGCTTCTTAGGAATAGAAATACCGAAGCAGCCAAATGGTTCTATCTTCATATATCAAGGAAATTATATAAGGAAAATTTTAGAAAAATTTAATATGATGAATGCGAACATTGTCTCCACGCCAGTTGAATGTAATTATGATGAAAATGTATCTGAACAAAATAATTGTAATGCACCTTACCGCGAAGCAATAGGAAATTTAATGTTTTTACAAGTTGTTTCAAGGCCAGATATAAGTTTTTCTGTTAATGTAGTTTCCCGAGAGCTAGAAAACCCGAAGCAGCATCAATGGACGTTAGTTAAGAGAATATTTCGTTATTTGAAAGGAACGATGGATTTGGGAATTTTATACAGTAAAAATAATAATATTTTTGAGACGTATAGTGATGCTGATTATGCAGGTGATAAGAAAGCTCGGAAATCTACATCTGGAATTTTGTGTAAATATGCGAATGCTGCAATAACGTGGCAAAGTAAAAAACAACAATGTGTAGCTTTATCAACAACAGAAGCCGAATATGTGAGTGCAGCTCTAGCAAGTAAGGAAATGATATGGCTAAAGAAATTGTTTTTTGATTGTAACATTAATTTAAGTAACTACATCTTGTTTATAGATAATATAAGTGCGATTAAGCTAATCAAAAACAAATCGCTGACATTTTTACTAAAGCTTTGCCAAAGCCCAAATTTTTATATCTAAGAGAGAAATTAGGAATGAAGAATAAAGAACAAATTTGTTATAGAGATGTTGAGTTTTAGGGAGGGTGTTGTGGAATGATCTCGAAAAACTCATCATCAACATCATCAAGTAAGCATTTGACCTAACGGTAAACACAGTCGTCGGCTGATCGCACATTTGTCTCTAGAATAAGAAACCGAATGTTCTGGATTATGTACATGCATAGTTTCCATATGAAATAGACGTAAACATAGACGCATAAGGAGACATCCAGAACATTCGATATGCAATAGAAGTAAGTATATAAGCATGCTGTAAATCGAGCCAGAGTTCATTCAGTAAGTTCATTGTGTAAGATCAATGTCAGTGTGTCGGCTCGGTTAGTTAAGTCGCGGTTCGTGAAGTAGTGTACTTGTTACTGAATATTTTTGTTGTGTTAAATAAACTTATTGCGTTGCACCTACATATACCGTGTTTCATTTAAGAAAACCTCAACATGAATATTATTTTCCGGCGAATTCCGGGCCTTGGTCGCAAACTATTTTTTGTGGGATTCCGAAGAGTCCCATAAAGTTCTTTATGGACCTGACTATATTAACACTATCCTGGGCTGGGATTGTATAGCCTGCGGCAAACGTAGAAAATTTGTCGATAATAGTCAGAACGGTTTTGATTGTTTATGGTATAGAGGTCTATGTGGAGGACTTGCATGGGTAAAGAAGGAATTTCGGTTTCTTGGTATATAAGTTTTTGCGGTTGCCTGTCGTATTTCAGAGTTTGACATATATCGCAGTCGTTGATAACTTTAGAAATTATTGTCTTTAGCTCTGGTTTTAGCTTTACCTCTTCAGGTGAGCTGAGATTTCATCGATCCCTCTGTGATTACTGTCTTTTGTGATATTTTTTAATTACTACTTCGAGTTTATCTATTCCTGTTATATCTTTTAATATGTTGGTACATCTTATTATTTGGACAGCTTCATGGGTAAGAAATATTCAAGTAAAATTTCTTCTATGATTTTGAAAGTATCATCTGGGGCCCATATAGCGTATGTTTTATGTGGCTTAAGGATCTTTGAAAAAGTTAGGGCTAATTTAGTTTTGTCGAGAGTATTCTCGGAAATAGTTCTTCTTAGTTTATTCTTGAAAGGTGTCGTAGTTATTAACTGTATTCCGTTACTATTTTGGACTATAATTTGTAAATTAAATTCGTTAATAGGTTTATTCGTTACTAGGATCTTTTCTTTTAGGGTACTAAGAGCATCCGCTACAACGTTTTCAGATCCTTTTTTATAAGAAATTAATTAATCAATCGTATTCGAGTAGTTGGAGTTTCCAACGAACTAATTTTGAGTTCGGTTCTTTGAAATTCATCAACCAAGTAAATGGTCGATGATCTGTAACTATTTTGAATCTCTGACCGAATAAGTAGGGTCGAAAATGTTTCGTTGCCCAGATGATCGCTAACAACCGTGGAGTAGTTTAACTCCGTATCAGTAAGTGTTCGACTAGCGAATGCGATCGGTCGCTCGTTGTTATTTGAACCTTGTGATAACACGGCACCAATCGCCACATTACTTGCATCGGTTGTAATGGTGAACGGTTTGTCGAAGTCGGGGTATTGTAATAGCGGGTCATTGCAAAGGAGTGTCTTGCAGGTTTCGAATGTGTCAATGAACTCGTTTCTAATCTTTCCTGCACTCCTTCCTTTTAGCTGTTGTGTTAAAGGTTTTGTAATATTTGCAAAGTCCTTTATGAATTTACGATAATAACCTAACAGTCCTAGGAAAGATTTGATTTCTTTTCTGGTTTTCGGAAGAGGGAATGAGTTAATGGTTTAGATCTTTTTGGGGTTTGGTCTAATTCCCTTATTTATTATAATATGCCCCAAGTATTAAATTTCCATTCATAGGAAATTGGATTTACTAGGTTGGAGTTTAAGATTTGCGTTGTTAAGTCTAGTTAACACTGCATGTAGGTGTAACATGTGTTCTTCAAGGGAAGATGAGAAAACAATTATATCATCTAGATATATTAAGCAATATTTGCCATTTAGATCTGCTAGAATGTTGTCCATAACTCTTTGGAACGTAACAGGAGCGTTAGTAAGGCCGAAAGGCATTCTAACGAACTCGAAATGACCGTCAACGGTAGAGAAAGCTGTTTTATCTATATCTTTTGAGTGCATTTCTATTTGATGATATCCGCTGGCTAAATCTAGAGCTGTAAAGTACTTTGCTCTACCAATTCTATCTAGAACATCGTTGATGTTGGGCATAGGATATCTATCCTTGACTGTTTTCTCATTGGGTTTACGGTAGCCAATAACTAATCTCCATTTAGCAATATTAGATTTATCTTTCTTTTTTGCTACTAGAAAAGTTGGAGAGCTCCAGGGTGAAAAGCTGTGTTTAATAATGTTCTGGTCAAGGAGTTGTTGGATTTGGGCGTTAATCTCTTTCTTTTCTTTGATACTGTATCGGAATGGTTTTGTATGTATTGGGATTTGGTCGGTAGTTTTAATTTGGTGTTTAACCAGATTGGTGAAAGTTAGGGCTTTTCCTTCTCTATAAATGATATTTGGGAATTTTGAACAAAGTTTCTTGAGTTCGTTGGTCTCCTCCTTGATTAAGTGGTCCGTCTGAATAATTGGTTCTGTGTCAAGGTCCTACTGTCAAGGTTCTGTGTCAAGGTCATACTGTGATTGTATTTACTTCAAGGTAATCCTGTTCATCGTATTTATGGACTTCCAATGATGATGTTGAGCTATCGAGATTTTTCGAATAGCTTTAAATTATTAAACGAT
>NW_028315222.1:0-2995 GCF_054131065.1 Drosophila arizonae
AACTTTCTTGATATGAAGTTTAAGGTTATGATATAATGTGCCCAGTGGGCCACTTTTGGTAAGCAGAACTGGCGCTGTGGGATGAACCAAACGTAATGTTACGGTGCCCAAATTAACAACTCATACAGAAACCATGAAAGGCGTTGGTTGCTTAAAACAGCAGGACGGTGATCATGGAAGTCGAAATCCGCTAAGGAGTGTGTAACAACTCACCTGCCGAAGCAACTAGCCCTTAAAATGGATGGCGCTTAAGTTGTATACCTATACATTACCGCTAAAGTAGATGATTTATATTACTTGTAATATAAATTTTGAAACTTTAGTGAGTAGGAAGGTACAATAGTGTGCATAGAAGTGTTTGGCGTAAGCCTGCATGGAGCCGCTATTGGTACAGATCTTGGTGGTAGTAGCAAATAATCGAATGAGACCTTGGAGGACTGAAGTGGAGAAGGGTTTCGTGTGAACAGTGGTTGATCACGAGTTAGTCGGTCCTAAGTTCAAGGCGAAAGCCGAAAATTTTCAAGTAAAGAAAAATCAAAATAAATAAACAAAAATGTGCCTAATTATCGATTTTTATACACTTGAATAATTTTGAACGAAAGGGAATACGGTTCCAATTCCGTAACCTGTTGAGTATCCGTTTGTTATTAAATATGGGCCTCGTGCTCATCCTGGCAACAGGAACGACCATAAAGAAGCCGTCGAGAGATATCGGAAGAGTTTTCTTTTCTGTTTTATAGCCGTACTACCATGGAAGTCTTTCGCAGAGAGATATGGTAGATGGGCTAGAAGAGCATGACATATACTGTTGTGTCGATATTTTCTCCTCGGACCTTGAAAATTTATGGTGGGGATACGCAAACTTCTCAACAGGCCGTACCAATATCCGCAGCTGGTCTCCAAGGTGAAGAGTCTCTAGTCGATAGAATAATGTAGGTAAGGGAAGTCGGCAAATTAGATCCGTAACTTCGGGATAAGGATTGGCTCTGAAGATTGAGATAGTCGGGCTTGATTGGGAAACAATAACATGGTTTATGTGCTCGTTCTGGGTAAATAGAGATCTATCATTTTATGGTAGTTTCTTGTTCCCCGGATAGTTTAGTTACGTAGCCAATTGTGGAACTTTCTTGCTAAAATTTTTAAGAATACTAGCCGGGCAACCGATTAGTTCTTTTAAATTATAACGATTATCAATTAACAATCAATTCAGAACTGGCACGGACTTGGGGAATCCGACTGTCTAATTAAAACAAAGCATTGTGATGGCCCTAGCGGGTGTTGACACAATGTGATTTCTGCCCAGTGCTCTGAATGTCAAAGTGAAGAAATTCAAGTAAGCGCGGGTCAACGGCGGGAGTAACTATGACTCTCTTAAGGTAGCCAAATGCCTCGTCATCTAATTAGTGACGCGCATGAATGGATTAACGAGATTCCTACTGTCCCTATCTACTATCTAGCGAAACCACAGCCAAGGGAACGGGCTTGGAATAATTAGCGGGGAAAGAAGACCCTTTTGAGCTTGACTCTAATCTGGCAAACGGGGAATGAGGGAACGAGCTTGGCTTGACTAATCTGGCTGTAAGGAGACTGAGTGTAGAATAAGAGTGGAATAAGAGATTTTGAGCTTGACTCTAATCTGGCAGTGTAAGGAGACATAAGAGGTGTAGAATAAGTGGGAGATATTAGGCTTCGGTTTGATATCGCCAATGAAATACCACTACTCTTATTGTTTCCTTACTTACTTGATTAAGTGGAACGTGTATCATTTCCTAGCCATTATACGGATATATTAATTATGTCTTATGGTATTGGGTTTTGATGCAAGCTTCTTGATCAAAGTATCACGAGTTTGTTATATAATCGCAAACAAATTCTTTAATGAGAAAATGCAGCAATGTGTTTTTGATTTAATAATTTGGTATAACTCCAATTACTCAGGTATGATCCAATTCAAGGACATTGCCAGGTAGGGAGTTTGACTGGGGCGGTACATCTCTCAAATAATAACGGAGGTGTCCCAAGGCCAGCTCAGTGCGGACAGAAACCACACATAGAGCAAAAGGGCAAATGCTGACTTGATCTCGGTGTTCAGTACACACAGGGACAGCAAAAGCTCGGCCTATCGATCCTTTTGGTTTAAAGAGTTTTTAACAAGAGGTGTCAGAAAAGTTACCATAGGGATAACTGGCTTGTGGCGGCCAAGCGTTCATAGCGACGTCGCTTTTTGATCCTTCGATGTCGGCTCTTCCTATCATTGTGAAGCAAAATTCACCAAGCGTTGGATTGTTCACCCATGCAAGGGAACGTGAGCTGGGTTTAGACCGTCGTGAGACAGGTTAGTTTTACCCTACTAATGACAAAACGTTGTTGCGACAGCATTCCTGCGTAGTACGAGAGGAACCGCAGGTACGGACCAATGGCACAATACTTGTTCGAGCGAACAGTGGTATGACGCTACGTCCGTTGGATTATGCCTGAACGCCTCTAAGGTCGTATCCGTGCTGGACTGCAATGATAAATAAGGGGCAATTTGCATTGTATGGCTTCTAAACCATTAAAAGTCTATAATTCATTTTATAGACGACAATGGATGTGATGCCAATGTTATATATAACATAGTAAATTGGGAGGATCTTCGATCACCTGATGCCGCGCTAGTTATATTTTAAAACATTATTTAATACAATGACAAAGCCTGGAATCAATTGTAAACGACTTTTGTAACAGGCAAGGTGTTGTAAGTGGTTGAGCAGCTGCCATACTGCGATCCACTGAAGCTTATCCTTTGCTTGATATGATTCGAAAAATATCCCTATTATGCATTATGCATATAATTGTGTTGTGGTGTGGTACGGAGTAAAGCAGAACAAATAACAGAATTACGAACGAAAGATACAAAGATATAAAAAATATAAATGAATTGGAAGGCTTCATTTATATATATATATATAAGACCGTAAAATTGATTGAATATACGAGAACTCAAAATCGATGA
>NW_028315223.1:0-53293 GCF_054131065.1 Drosophila arizonae
TTTTAAGATAAGTGCATTTTGTGTTGTTTCCGTTTTGTTATTTGTTGTTTAATTTTGTTAATTTGTGAGTTCTTTTTATTTTTCTCGTTGCAGGTCAGCTATTATCATCTCCAGGGGCAGATAGAAGCGTTCGTTAGTCATCCTCGTCAAGTTTGTTGCCGTTTTTCAGGTGAGTATGTATTTTAAGTTTTTGCTAGTTATGGTTTAGTTATTAATTATATGAATTTTTGATCTTTCTCTTTGCAGGTAAGCTTATTAACTTCTATAAGGGCAGATAAAAGCATCGCTGTTCATCCTCGTCGAATTTGGCCGTTTTGCAGGTGAGTGTATATTGTGAACTTTTGCTCAATTCAAAATAGTTATTAATTAGATGATTCTTTATACTTTTCTCGTTTCAGGTAGGTTTATTAGCGTCTCCAGGGACAGTTAAAAGCATCGCTGATCATCTTCGTTGGATTTTTGGCCGCTTTGCAGGTGAGTGTATATTGTGAACTTTTGCTAGTTTTAATTTAGCTACTAATTAGATGATTCTTTGTACTTTTCTCGTTTCAGGTAGGTTTATTAGCGTCTCCAGGGACATTTGAAAGCATTGCTGATCATCTTCGTTGGATTTTTGGCCGCTTAGCAGGTGAGTTGTATGTTGTGAACTTTTGCTCAATTCAAAATAGTTATTAATTAGATGATTCTTTATACTTTTCTCGTTTCAGGTAGGTTTATTAGCGCATCCAGGGACAGTTAAAAGCATTGCTGATCATCTTCGTTGGATTTTTGGCCGCTTTGCAGGTGAGTGTATATTGTGAACTTTTGCTAGTTTTAATTTAGCTACTAATTAGATGATTCTTTGTACTTTTCTCGTTTCAGGTAGGTTTATTAGCGTCTCCAGGGACATTTGAAAGCATTGCTGATCATCTTCGTTGGATTTTTGGCCCGCTTAGCAGGTGAGTGTATGTTGTGGACTTTTGCTGGTTTCTATTTAGCTACTAATTAGATGATTCTTTTACTTTTCTCGTTTCAGGTAGGTTTATTAGCGTCTCCAGGGACATTTGAAAGCATTGCTGATCATCTTCGTTGGATTTTTGGCCCGCTTAGCAGGTGAGTGTATGTTGTGAACTTTTGCTCAATTCAAAATAGTTATTAATTAGATGATTCTTTATACTTTTCTCGTTTCAGGTAGGTTTATTAGCGCATCCAGGGACAGTTAAAAGCATTGCTGATCATCTTCGTTGGATTTTTGGCCGCTTTGCAGGTGAGTGTATATTGTGAACTTTTGCTAGTTTTAATTTAGCTACTAATTAGATGATTCTTTGTACTTTTCTCGTTTCAGGTAGGTTTATTAGCGTCTCCAGGGACATTTGAAAGCATTGCTGATCATCTTCGTTGGATTTTTGGCCCGCTTAGCAGGTGAGTGTATGTTGTGAACTTTTGCTGGTTTCTATTTAGCTACTAATTAGATGATTCTTTTTACTTTTCTCGTTTCAGGTAGGTTTATTAGCGTCTTCAGGGACAGTTAAAAGCATCGTTGATCATCTTCGTTGGATTATTAGCCGCTTTGCAGGTGAGTGTATATTGTGAACTTTTGCTCAATTCAAGATAGTTATTAATTAGATGATTCTTTGTACTTTTCTCATTTCAGGTAGGTTTATTAGCATCTCCAGGGACAGTTGAAAGCCTCGTTGATCATTTTCGTTGGATTTTTGGCCGCTTTGCAGGTGAGTGTATATTGTGAACTTTTGCTAGTTTTAATTTAGCTACTAATTAGATGATTCTTTGTACTTTTCTCGTTTCAGGTAGGTTTATTAGCGCATCCAGGGACAGTTAAAAGCATTGCTGATCATCTTCGTTGGATTTTTAGCCGTTTTGCAGGTGAGTGTATATTGTGTAAGGTTGTTTTCTCATTTTAGTATACGGCTACGCTCGTTGGCGTGGTTATGCTGGACGTTGTGGAGCTGGTACGCCAGCTCGGTGACATCATTGCTGGAGCTGCCTCGTACCCAGCGCTGAGATCCATCAGCTCTCTGGGGACGACTTCGTCACGCTCTGGAGTCCTCTGTGGGATTCGCTGGATTGTTTCGCCTGTACTTGTGATTTGTATTTGTTGTTTATTTTTCATTAATAAAGAAGTAACTATCATCATAATTTGCTCCATTTGTTTTTCTAGTCGCTCGAACATGGCCTTGTTTTGATCCAGCAGCTTTTCAAGGCTACTTGACCTGGCCTGCTCATCCTTTAGCTGCTGTTGCAGCCTAGCCAGGTGCCTTGCTGCTGGATTACGTCCATTTGATATGATTGTTGTAGTTGGTAGTTGTTTTGCTTTGTTGTTTATTGAGTATCTCTGTGTGTTAGTGTTAGCGGTGTGGCTGGTGGGCTTTGTAGTTGGCGTTTGGGATTGCTGCTGGTGTTTCTGTCGTCGCGTCTGTCTTTGTCGTAGTTGTTCTTGTTGTTGGTGTTGTGTTGCATTATGCGATCCACGCACCACGCTGCTATATGTCAGCTTGCGCTTTGTGCCTGGATTTAATGGCGTTTTTTTGTTTGTGCTTTGTTGTTGTCGTGATTGATGTTGTTGCTGTTGCTGTTGCAGTTTTGGCTGTCGCGTTAGTGTTAGTTGTTTTTGGTGTTGTTGTTGTTGTCTTGTTGTTTGTCGCACAGGTTGTGGTTGCTGTTGATGCCGCTGCTCAGTTTGTTGTTGCTGTTGGTGCTGTTGTTGATGCTGTTGTTGCTTTTGCAGTTTGTTTGCCGGCAAGTGCTTAACGGCTAGCAGCTTATTTCTAGCTTCTTTATATTTTGGGCAGCCTTTATAACAGCTCACATGCTCCCCTCCGCAGTTGTGGCACTTTGCTGGAGCATCTCGTGCTTTGGTGCACTCAGTGGATGGGTGGGGGCCAGCACATTTCATGCAGCGGAAAGGGCGGCGACAATAATTTTTTGTGTGCCCGAATGCCTGACAGCGATGGCATTGGGCTGGATCAATTGGCTTCGCCTGCCGCTCCACTTGCACCATTTGGTTGCTAATCATGTCCAGATCGCATATTTTGAGGTGGCTGCCATCGGGCATTGTCTGTAGCTCCACCTCAAAAACATTGAGTGGCGTGCCGGTGAAGCGATGCTTCATGGTGCGCACGAAGCGCACCACGAAGCCCAACTCCGACAGCTTAGCTCTCAGCCAATCACAGGGTATCGAGTGGTGTAATTTTTTAATTACAACTCGATAGCCTCTCTGATTGCGAGACTGATGTGTGTGCATCTGCACATTCTCAGCAGCCAGGACATCTATGATGGCTTTGTGCGTGGCCATATCGTCACAATGGATAGTGACACCAGCACTGTTGCTGCTTGTGGCAGCGCTAGTCACGAATCTGCCGACTGCTGGATGGCGTTGTAGCTTGTTGGTTAGTGACATTTTTTTTTTTTTTTTCTGTTCGTATGTCTAAAAATAACACACATTAGTGATCTCCGCCTCTTCCCATTCTCGTACATGAACAGCTGACCTGCAGCTGCATGATGAGGGGAAAAGTACGGGGATACTCTTTATTTATTTAATACTTCACAATAGCATTTTTTTATAAATATAAATAGCGCCTATTTTTCTGTTCGTATGTCTACAAAGAACACACATTAGTGATCTCCGCCTCTTCCCATTCTCGTACATGAACAGCTGACCTGCAGCTGCATGATGAGGGGAAGAGTACGGGGATACTCTTTATTTATTTAATACTTTACAATAGCATTTTTTTATAAATATAAATAGCGCCTATGAGATAATTAAAATCTAAAAAGGACTATATTTGTCGAAACTTTTCATTAAATGATTAAATTTAAATGGCCATACGTGCACAAAAATAACAGTGCAGCTTAATGTTACAAAATACAAATAAAAAGAGCAAGTTAAAGATAATTCAAAATAACAATAAAGTGCTTGAGTAGCTTACAATAGACTAATTAGATGAGTAAGATATAAGTTTAACAATAGTAATAGATGGCATTAATTAATATAATTCAATTTTTTCATTTATAAGCATCTACAAGATGCACAGAGAAAAATAGCCCCAAGTGGCCAATTGGAATAATAGAGAAAAGTCGAGACAAAGTCTGGTCATTTTCTCCAATACGGGCTCAAGCTAAAATTAGCTTAAATTACAAAAGTAAATGATAATTAATATAGATAATTAATTAAAAATAGTTTAACAATTCATTTTAGCAGTTTTGATTTCATTAACATTCATTCGATATATCGCAAGTGCAATTGAGTAAGTGACGATGCACCCCTGGCGTTGTGCCTATCGGGGTGCATAATCAAAACAAAACAAAAACAGCTGATTGAAAATTGCATTAAATGCAAATTTTATGCTGCTAATTGGTAAGTTTAAATATTAACAAGTAAATAATTGAAATTAATGATATTAATAATTAATATTAATTAATTATTATCTTTTTATATTTATGTGGCTGCTGTCATTCGGAATACAGACGGGCGCAATACTGGATATAGCAGGATTGCATTAATTGCAAGCTGACTAGCAGGTGAGTTTTGCAATATAAAAAATTAACAATTGAAAAAGTGATATTAATAAAGTTAACAATTAAGATTAATTAATTATTATCTTTATATATAAACAGCTGCTACCATACAAAGTGCAGAGGGGCCCAAAATTGGAAATAGTCGAATTTCATTAATTGCGAGCTGACTAGCAGGTAAGTGAATTTTGCATAAGTTAATAAAAACATTAAAAGATTATTAATGTTGATTTTTTCTTTGCAGAGCACATCAACTACGGCAAGGAGACTTAGCCAAGTGGGCTGCACAGCCAATAGGGCGTATATTTAAGTTAGTTTTTAGTTAATTCAAAATGTGCATTTAAGGCGCAAGCGCCGTCACATATGTTCCGTGCACATATATATGTATGTGCCGAAAATAAATTTTGAAATTGTAACTGAGTGTTTAATTTGTGTTTAAATAGTGTAATTACTTAACTCTGATCCCTATGTGATCCAAATACGACCCTATAGGCAGCAAGTGGTGATGGTGGTGGTAGTGGCCGCGGCATTGGCGCAATACCCTCGAAAACAGGTAGTCGTTGCGGCTGGTGGGCTGCTGTTTGTGCAGCTTCGTTGCGTTGCTGAGCCTCACGTCGGCGAAGGAATCGCTCCCTACTTTCAGCAATTTCATCGGCTTCCCGTTGTAGTTGTCGCTGGGTGCGTAGAGCAATGTCATTGGCCAAATGCATGCTTACGAGACTCGTGTATCTTGCCAATGTTATCCGCTGTGGGATGAACGGGTCGTAGGCAATGTTTTTGGCCAAGTTGTTGGTATGGACCCGGAGTCGATCATAGTATTTGGCGCAGAGATTGTTGAATATATCATCCGCAGATAAAACTTCTAGATCAGCTCTGATGCGCGCGTTCGAAACAAAGTACTGAGCACCAGAAATGGCTCTCAGAGCTTTGTTGTGTACGACTCGAATGCGGCTGAATTGCGCCTCAGATAGCAAAGCACCCCATACAGGCAGCGAGTATTGCCAAAGTGGAGCAACTAGCTGCTTGTATATGATGACTTTAGTCCTTAGAGTCAATTTACTGTCTTTATTGATGAGCCAATCTATCTTTTTAAGCCTAGCCCTGACCCTAGTAACGACCGTAGTGACATGTTGTGAGAATCGTAGTTTTGTGTCTAGAGTAACGCCCAAATACGAATGTGAGGTGCCATTTTCAATAGTTTCGTTGCCAATACGAATAGCCTGATATGGCGCTATAACTCGAAGCGTATGCATGATATGCATAGTCTTGTTTGCATTAATCGTAATGCACCACTTGCTCGCCCATTCAGCCAATCTATCCATGTAAGCTTGCTGCTGATTAAGCGCATCTGCTTGACGAAAGTCTGCCGAAATAACGATGACGTCGTCAGCATAAGTGGCAATCAAAGTCCCTCGCGGATAAGCTGGCCTCGGTATATCGCTGGTGTACACATTGTACAAGATAGGCCCAAGCAAGCTACCTTGTGGCACACCAGCGTGAATTTGCTTAATACCTGAGCGACAGCCACCGTGACACTCAACAATAAAAGTGCGATCTGTTAGATAGCAGCAGAGGATGCGGTAGAGAGCATCCGGCAATAGCATCTTGAGCTTATACTTCAAGCCTGTATGCCACACTCGATCAAAGGCTTCTTTGATATCCATGTACACAGCAGAGCAGTATTTATGGTCATCAAACGCTTTAATAATAAATTGGGTGACTCGACCCAATTGCTGTTCAGCTGAGTGCGCTTTGCGGAATCCAAACTGGTGGCTGGGAATCGCATTTATAAGAGTATCTTGCTCCAGCATACGGCTCAAAATAAGATACTCGAGTATCTTTGAGAGGCCAGACAGCAGACTTATTGGCCTGTATGATGCGACGTGTTGCGTAGGCTTGCCAGGCTTATGCACCATCTTCACCATCGCTAACTTCCAGCAAGAAGGGAAATGACCCAGTCTAAAAGAGTTATTGCATATTTTTCTGTTCGTATGTCTATGAAGAACACACATTAATGATCTCCGCCTCTTCCCATTCTCGTACATGAACAGCTGACCTGCAGCTGCATGATGAGGGGAAGAGTACGGGGATACTCTTTATTTATTTAATACTTTACAATAGCATTTTTTTATAAATATAAATAGCGCCTATGAGATAATTAAAACTAAAAAGGACTATATTTGTCGAAACTTTTCATTAAATGATTAAATTTAAATGGCCATAAGTGCACAAAAATAACAGTGCAGCTTAATGTTACAAAATACAAATAAAAAGAGCAAGTTAAAGATAATTCAAAATAACAATAAAGTGCTTGAGTAGCTTACAATAGACTAATTAGATGAGTAAGATATAAGTTTAACAATAGTAATAGATGGCATTAATTAATATAATTCAATTTTTTCATTTATAAGCATCTACAAGATGCACAGAGAAAAATAGCCCGAAGTGGCCAATTGGAATAATAGAGAAAAGTCGAGACAAAGTCTGGTCATTTTCTCCAATACGGGCTCAAGCTAAAATTAGCTTAAATTACAAAAAGTAAATGATAATTATTATAGATAATTAATTAAAAATAGTTTAACAATTCATTTTAGCAGTTTTGATTTCATTAACATTCATTCGATATATCGCAAGTGCAATTGAGTAAGTGACGATGCACCCCTGGCGTTGTGCCTATCGGGGTGCATAATCAAAACAAAACAAAAACAGCTGATTGAAAATTGCATTAAATGCAAATTTTATGCTGCTAATTGGTAAGTTTAAATATTAACAAGTAAATAATTGAAATTAATGATATTAATAATTAATATTAATTAATTATTATCTTTTTATATTTATGTGGCTGCTGTCATTCGGAATACAGACGGGCGCAATACTGGATATAGCAGGATTGCATTAATTGCAAGCTGACTAGCAGGTGAGTTTTGCAATATAAAAATTTAACAATTGAAAAAGTGATATTAATAAAGTTAACAATTAAGATTAATTAATTATTATCTTTATATATAAACAGCTGCTACCATACAAAGTGCAGAGGGGCCCAAAATTGGAAATAGTCGAATTTCATTAATTGCGAGCTGACTAGCAGGTAAGTGAATTTTGCATAAGTTAATAAAAACATTAAAAGATTATTAATGTTAATTTTTTCTTTGCAGAGCACATCAACTACGGCAAGGAGACTTAGCCAAGTGGGCTGCACAGCCAATAGGGCGTATATTTAAGTTAGTTTTTAGTTAATTCAAAATGTGCATTTAAGGCGCAAGCGCCATCACATATGTTCCGTGCACATATATATGTATGTGCCGAAAATAAAATTTTGAAATTGTAACTGAGTGTTTAATTTGTGTTTAAATAGTGTAATTACTTAACTCTGATCCCTATGTGATCCAAATACGACCCTATAGGCAGCAAGTGGTGATGGTGGTGGTAGTGGCCGCGGCATTGGCGCAATACCCTCGAAAACAGGTAGTCGTTGCGGCTGGTGGGCTGCTGTTTGTGCAGCTTCGTTGCGTTGCTGAGCCTCACGTTGGCGAAGGAATCGCTCCCTACTTTCAGCAATTTCATCGGCTTCCCGTTGTAGTTGTCGCTGGGTGCGTAGAGCAATGTCATTGGCCAAATGCATGCTTACGAGACTCGTGTATCTAGCCAATGTTATCCGCTGTGGGATGAACGGGTCGTAGGCAATGTTTTTGGCCAAGTTGTTGGTATGGACCCGGAGTCGATCATAGTATTTGGCGCAGAGATTGTTGAATATATCATCCGCAGATAAAACTTCTAGATCAGCTCTGATGCGCGCGTTCGAAACAAAGTACTGAGCACCAGAAATGGCTCTCAGAGCTTTGTTGTGTACGACTCGAATGCGGCTGAATTGCGCCTCAGATAGCAAAGCACCCCATACAGGCAGCGAGTATTGCCAAAGTGGAGCAACTAGCTGCTTGTATATGATGACTTTAGTCCTTAGAGTCAATTTACTGTCTTTATTGATGAGCCAATCTATCTTTTTAAGCCTAGCCCTGACCCTAGTAACGACCGTAGTGACATGTTGTGAGAATCGTAGTTTTGTGTCTAGAGTAACGCCCAAATACGAATGTGAGGTGCCATTTTCAATAGTTTCGTTGCCAATACGAATAGCCTGATATGGCGCTATAACTCGAAGCGTATGCATGATATGCATAGTCTTGTTTGCATTAATCGTAATGCACCACTTGCTCGCCCATTCAGCCAATCTATCCATGTAAGCTTGCTGCTGATTAAGCGCATCTGCTTGACGAAAGTCTGCCGAAAGAACGATGACGTCGTCAGCATAAGTGGCAATCAAAGTCCCTCGCGGATAAGCTGGCCTCGGTATATCGCTGGTGTACACATTGTACAAGATAGGCCCAAGCAAGCTACCTTGTGGCACACCAGCGTGAATTTGCTTAATACCTGAGCGACAGCCACCGTGACACTCAACAATAAAAGTGCGATCTGTTAGATAGCAGCAGAGGATGCGGTAGAGAGCAACCGGCAATAGCATCTTGAGCTTATACTTCAAGCCTGTATGCCACACTCGATCAAAGGCTTCTTTGATATCCATGTACACAGCAGAGCAGTATTTATGGTCATCAAACGCTTTAATAATAAATTGGGTGACTCGACCCAATTGCTGTTCAGCTGAGTGCGCTTTGCGGAATCCAAATTGATGGTTTGGGATCGCATTTACAAGAGTATCTTGCTCCAGCATACGGCTCAAAATAAGATACTCGAGTATCTTTGAGAGGCCAGACAGCAGACTTATTGGCCTGTATGATGCGACGTGTTGCGTAGGCTTGCCAGGCTTATGCACCATCTTCACCATCGCTAACTTCCAGCAAGAGGGGAAATGACCCAGTCTAAAAGAGTTATTGCATATCAAGACGAGATACAGAATAGCCTTCATCGGCAGCGCTTTAATGGTGTGATTATCAATTTGATCCAATCCAGCCGCTTTTTTGTTCTCTAGCGTGCTGATGTGACTGATGACCTCAGCCGCAGTGACTGGCCGAAATGAGACTGAAGCAGTCAAAGATGGCTGGCTAACTTGAGCCTCGATCTCGGCCAGATCACTGGGCGGCGTAGTCACGATTGGCTGAAAACGCTGCTCAAGACTTGCAGCAAATGTTTCGGCCTTCTCGGCTGTTGTTTTTTTTTTTTTTTTTTTTTTTTTTTTTGTTGAATAGTCAGGTCTGCTCAAGGCTGTGCCCTAGACTGACTGACTATATTTATTTATTTACTGCTATACTACTGTATAATATAGTAAATTTGTTGACGCCTACTGTGTGTAGATCTCAAATGTGAGTTTTACATTAGATGTGAAGTGACATACAAAAGTAGTTTGATAAATTTTGCGTAAATTTGTTGACGCCTACTGTGTGTAGATCCCAAATGAGTGTTACATTAAATGTGAAGTGACATACAAAAGTAATTTGATAAATTTGTGTAAATTTGTTGACGCCTACTGTGTGTAGATCCCAAATGTGAGTGTGAAGTGAAATACAAAAGTAGTTTGTTTAATTATGTTTCAGTGAATGTAAAGATTTCTTGATTGAGAATTGCATCCGGCCAGGAAACGTCATCTCTTCCGGGACTGGCATCCTGTTTGGGATTCAAAATCTGTATGGAAGAACCAGTATTTTAACTGGAGCCAGGATCCTGTCTGGAACCGTCGATTTGAATAAGATTGACATCTCGACTAGAGCCAATATTTCGACTGGGAATGGAATTTTGTCTGGAGCCATCGACCTGATTGAAACCATTATTTTGACTGGAGCCAGTATCTTGCCTGAAACTATCGTCCCGCCTAAAACTGATATTCTGATATGAGTTGAAGTTCCGATTTAAGTTAACAGGATGATTAAAAGTAGAAACTGCATTTTTAGAAGGGATAGTAGCAACATATATGCAACCATGTGCCCGTCTCTGCTTGGCCTGTAATAGTTCCCATTTCCGCTTAAATATGTTTGATTGCAAGTGATTGTTGAGCATCACGGAGTAACGCTTCCACTTCAGCCGTTGCGGAATGCACGGGTAGTTACCAATTCGTCTTGCCTCAGGATTGGGATGAGCAAGAAGCCGGCTCACATATTTATAACACAGTTTATTATAGATGCTTTCAACAGTGTCTACTTGCAGATCTATATGAAGTGTGTTATTACTGACATACCACGGTGCACCTGTTATTTCTCTAAGTATTTTATTTTGTGCTACTTGCAGCTTATTAAATCTGGTCTCGCATATCAGCGCGCCCCATATAGGAAGAGCATATTGCCAAATCGGCGCAATAAGCAGCTTATATAGTAATATTTTAAGTTTTAGTGGCAGCTTACTTCTAGCTCCAATTATCCACTTTAACTCTTTAGTTCTCGTTCTAAGCTTGCCAATTATATTATTAATATGAGTTTTTAACAACAGTTTGTTATCCAGTTGTATGCCCAAATATCTATGGCTAGTTTTGTTGTCAATATTATTACCCGCAATTGTGACAACACTTTGATGATCATATTGTACTTGTCGAATTGAATGTATCACATGAACTGTTTTGGAATAGTTGAGTTTGATACACCATTTTTTGGTCCATTCGTGAAATGTGTTGAGATATTGATTAAGGTGTTGTACAGCATGTGTCAAACTAATATTGCTCGAGAGAATTGCAGTGTCATCAGCATATGTTCCTAGCATCATGCGTGCAGTTGGGCGTCGAACGCTGGATATGGCTGGTAGTGGCATGTCCGCAGTGTAGAAATTATACAGAATTGGGCTCAAAACGCCTCCTTGTGGAACACCAGCAGCGATTTGTTTAACACTTGATCGTGTGCCATCGAAACACTCCACTATAAATGTACGATTTTTGAGATAACTATGTAGGATGTTAAATAGTACATTTGGTAGTAACTTCTTTAGCTTGTATAGAAGCCCTGGGTGCCAGACACGATCAAAAGCTTCAGAAATGTCCAGATAGACGGCTGAGCAGAAATAATTATCTTCAAAAGCTTCCATAATGAATTGAGTGACACGACCAAGTTGCTGTTCTGTGGAATGCCGACTACGAAAGCCAAATTGATGATCAGGCATTGCCTTACAAAACGCCTCCACCTCAAATAGCCTATTCATAATTAACTTCTCAAGGATTTTGGATAGCCCTGAGAGTAAGCTGATTGGCCTGTAGGAAGTCAGCTCATGGGCTGGCTTACCAGGTTTAACTATCATTCTGACTCTTGCGCATTTCCATCGGCTGGGAAAGTGTCCAAATCTGAGCGCACTGTTGAATATAAGAGTTAAATACAGCAGTGCCTTTAGAGGAAGTGCTTTGAGTGTCCAGTTATCAATGAAGTCTAACCCAGGAGACTTCTTAATTTGAAGATCATTGATTATGGTCATAACTTCCTGAACAAGTATAGGTCGAAATTGCACAGGAGGCAAGCTACCACTGTCTAAATCTGGCAAGCATTGAGATTCAATGTCCTCTTTATCCTCTTGACTGCAGGTTATGTTAGGCCGGAACCGTCCTTCAAGATGAAGAGCAAAAGATTCTGCTTTCTCCTCAGAGGTTTTACACCAAATGGCATGTCTTTCGTTCACAGTTGTGTGATCTACATCAACAAATCTTTTAAGCGGTAAGTCAGTAATCGGTTGCTTTTTTACCAAATTTGTGACTCGCCATAACTTCTTCATGCAATATCTGTTAATGCCAGATCCCATTAACAAGAATTGCTCCTCCCGCACCGCACACTGTTATGTTGTTAACAGCATTCTGTTAATAACATCACCCAGTTCTCCTACTGGTTCGCGGTACTTAGCGCCCGCTACTTCGTCTCGCGAGTACTTGTCACTTGCCACTCCTGGTACTGACGAGACATATGTACATCTTATTACTAATGCTATACGAGCAACACAGCTTTAATCTAAGAAATAAAGACGAGGAAATTACAACCCGGTCTTTTTGCTTATCGGCGACGCCACCACTCCAACATTTGGTCCTTCGAGCCGGATCTTCATCCACCTTCACACCAGCATTCCATCGGCCGTCGAGATAAGTACCCCATTCTTGTCTAGAGTAGTACATACATATATATATGCATAAATACACTGGCACCTCTCATCCGCCTTCCCTTGTATATACATATATATGTACTAATCTAGCAATATTTCGACTACATGCCTATATGTATATATTCTTATATATATAGATATGTATTAAGCTGTGTTTAAATCCGATTAATATTTATTAACACGAGAAGAACAATATCCTTTGTTGATCGTTTAATAAATTTATTTACATATTCTGCCTTTTCATCCATCCGCACATACATACATATGTACTCATATACATATGTAACTAGTCGCCGGCTGCAGAGAGACATATATATGTATACATACATATATACATGCTCCTCGCTCAACTATTAAATAAAACACAGTATCCTTTGTTGTTTTTAATAGTTTTATTTTGCAATTTAATAATTAATTTCTACTAGTTTTATTTATCTATTTGCTAATTGTGTGTCCGCTTTCTTCTGTTTGTACGAACATACGCTCATACATACATACATTCATGTATGCACATATGAGCATCTTGAAACTTCTTCATATTTCACTCGCGTACAAACAGCCCAGCAACACAATTAACATATAAATTCACAATAGCAACTTCCACATACATATACACTACACATTTACTAAACAATAATCTTAAATTGTTAAATGGTTGTTTTGTGTTGTGTCCAAGCAGCTGAGATCGTCACTAGTATCGATAACATTTTCAATAGCTATCAGCGGCCGCCACAATTTCGTAACGATAGTTGTGTCACGATCAGTATTTATCGTATTTCAAAGAGACATTGTAAAGCAAATTTAATTATTAAATTTATCCTAATTAAAATAATTAATTACAAAGTCGAATTTCAAATTAAGAATTTGATTATTTAATTTATCCTAATTAAATAAATTAAATTTTTTGCCTTTTCTTTTTCTTTTTCTTTGTTTTCGCTTTACTTGCTTAACAAGGCAATAATTCTTTTCTAATTTGCTCTACGTTCAGTTGACAACATTCTTGCTCTTGTCAACTGAATTACTTTGTTCTTTGAGTTAATTTCTGCCTCCATATCAGAAATTTCCAGCAGCTAACTTCTAGTTAGCATCCATGTCTGATCGTTCGGGTAGAGCGCAACTTAGTGTATCAGCTTCGCGTTCTGATCAAGCGCAGTGCCTCTGCATCACCCATTCCGTCCGGGAAACCGCAGACAAGTAGCACTTTCAAGCGTAGTCCGGTCGTCACCCGATCCAGTCCAAAGCCCGCAAGTCCGTCTAAAATGTCGTTGTCTGACTTCATCTCGGCTGCGGATAGGCTCATCAAGTTTGAGTCGCGCATTGACGGTCCCGGAGACTCTAACGCCACCCAGGCGGCTCAGCTCGAGCATTCGAGATCCGCCGAGATCGGGTCAAGGCATTGTGGGATGATGTTGAGCAGCAATATAAGATCTGTGCCAGAGCATTGAGCCAAGGGGCGAGCAGTGGCGAAGTTGAAGCCATGGAGGCCAAATTCGACAACTGCTACACTGTCTACGAGCGGTGTACGACCCATCTGGGTGTACAGATCGACGCACTTTCCGCATCGAGTACACCGCCCGCTCCTATGTCCGCTCCTTTCGCCACGTCTGAAGGCTGTCGCCTTCCACCCGTTGACATGGAAGTGTTCCACGGCGATTACTTGCGCTGGCCAACATTCCGCGATCTTTTTACTGCGATCTACATAAACAATCCGTGTTTAACCTCCGGTGGAAAGCTGTTCCACCTTAATTCAAAAACAGCAGAGGCGATGCAAAACGCACTAGTCGCAGAGTATCCTCTCACAAACGACGGCTTTGCATCGGCTTGGGTCTCTTTGTGTGATCGGTTTGAGAATAAGCGGCTGTTAGTCAACAGCCAGCTTAAAACTCTTCTCAACCTTTCCAAGATCACCAAGGAGTCAGGCTCGGCTCTCAGAGAGTTGCATAGCACTATGCACAGATGTGTCACGGCAATCGAGCATGCTCAGATATCCACTGAAAGTTGGGATTGCATTCTTGTGTTCCTGTGCACTTCAAATTTGCCGGAACAAACTCGATCTCTCTGGGAGCATTCATTGAAACGAAAAACAGAAATCCCAGCCTGGCAGGACGTCAGTCACTTCCTTAGCGAGCGCGCTCGTGCTCTTGAAGCTATGGAAGGTGACCGTTCTGTTCCAAAAGTTCCGAACTCAATTCCGAGATCTGCGAACCCTGCCCTTCCCGAACGACTGAACTCGTTCAGAACGCAAGTGGACACAATCGGCACAAGGTGCGATCTGTGTTCAAGAGAGAATCATCCAATCCGATTCTGCCATCAGTTTCTCCAACTATCCATTCATGAACGAGAAACTTACATAAAATCGAAGAAGCTTTGGTCTAAACTGTTTCGCTAAAGGTCACCAGTTACGAGAGGTGTACCAGTACTCACAACTGTTTCACGTGCAATGGTCGACATAACAACCCTACTCCCATAGGACAATACTCTTCGGACCGCTGCTGCCCTCCACAACAGCTATAGCTCCGACTCGTACTCCAGTTTATGTCCAACGTCCAAACGTATCTGGCTGCCAACACACGAGGTGTCCTCCTCGGCACGGCGGTGATTAATATATGCCATTTCGGCGCAACTTATCCCGCCCGTGCTTTAGTCGACTCAGGGTCCGAAGGCGACTTTCATTTCTGAGCGACTGTTCCGAAAAATCAAGTTGCCATTCAAGTCCGTGCATACTCAGTCTCCGGCCTGAAACCAAGCAGTGACAGCTGAGGCACACCAGGTATGCAACTTTGATATTGGCTCTTCCGTTGAAACCGAGAATGCGAATCAAGGCTTCTGCTCTCGTTGTTCCAAATCTGGCTGGTAACATCCTTCGTCCCCCACGTTGCCGCAACTCTTGTTAAACAACTTCCGAAAATTCAGCTAGCTGACCTCGAGTTCTACATAGGAGTGCGGAAATGATGTCCTGATAGGCGCGGATATCCTTCCGACTATCATTCAGGGAGTTATCACCGCTAATATTGTGGGCCTCTATAGGTCTGGAGACTGGCGCTCTCTTTCCGGTTTGGGTCACTTGACAGGCCCACATTCACAGATGATACCAGGAATGTCTCCTCCTTCAAGAAACTTCAGGTTTACGTTTCGGAAGAGGCGAAACTTGAGATCTCCCCAACCTATCCATCTGACGAAGCTCTTCCATTCCGAAGCTCAAACAGCACCCACCTCCGAAAGCGTGAGGGTCCGGTTTTCAAAGCCTCTTTCGTCCCAGCACTAACTGATATTCTTCATTCGCCAACTCATTCCCCTAAACCCGATCCTCGTCCCTCTTGTGCTGTCAAACTAACCTCCATCGTTGTGTCCTACACGAGCCAAGTATTCTACCCATCCAACTCATTCGATCCTTCCAGATACAAGACAGCGTCATGCAAATAGCGAATCAGGAATCGATATCCTCGATCCGATGCCAATTGATATGTGTGCGACACACAATGTTCTCTTGCGAGAAATGATGCACCAGTTTGCGATATGCTGCAATATTCGCGCATTGAACACGCAAACCTTGCCCAGCCGTCGGCTTGGTGTTGTAATAATTATCAACACCAATCGCATTATTAATGCCCTCCAGTACTGGCATTATATTTGCCACAAATGGCAAATATAGTGGAGTTGGTCGATTCTTACGCCCATTCAAATTGCCATTGGCATTTGTATTGGCATTGACGTCATCGTCGTCAACGTCATCAACGACTTTATCATCGTCATCATCAACATCGTCATCCATTTCAACATCGTTAGCATTAGCATCAATTGAAATGCAGTTAATATTGTTGTTGTTGCTGTTGTTGTTGATTTGATTATTGGCGCCATCTGTGGGCCGGTGGTCATTTTCAGCAGCTAATTTGCGTGCAGCCTCAATAGCGGCTGCCTTCTTCGATGTGGTAGGTGCATCAATATCGAATGCATCAACCAGTTTCTTTTTAAACATCATAGCAGACAGCTTTCGATTAGCTGGCGCATTACTTGTAGCCATTTTGCGGCATGTAGCCACTGCCGATGCAGACAATGGAGGTGGTGGCTGAATGCATTTGTTAGTCTCGCAACCGCTAAACAAGTGGTTCAGCATCTCGTTGACATCCGAATTGGCAAACTCATCGGATCCAGTGAATAGGTGGTTGACTATCTCATCAGTGTCAGCCGCTGTCTGTTGTGAAGCAGAAATGGCCTTTGCATTTGCCTTTGCCTTGGCCGATCTACAATTCTTATTCAATTCAGATTTAGATTTAGAATTTGATTTGGTTGGAGTATTGACTACAGCTGCAGTTGCAGTTGCTGTTGCCAAAGTTGATCGAGTAGATGGCGTTGGACTGGCAACACCACCAGACAATTGCTCGCATCTCTGGAGTACTTTCAACAGTTCATCATCGTCAATGGTGATGTTGCTATTGTTATTATTAGAGCAATCAGCTTCCGATCGCAGCTGAAAGTTGTGCTTGCAGTTGGCGTCCTTTTTCGGCGCCATTTTCTTATTAGATTTTAATGATTTGGATTTTGGGCTATTGCCCTGATTATTAGCTGGCCTCTTATTCGAATTGAATTCGAGTTTTTGCTGCCTCTGTTTGTGCAATTTCATTTGCTGCTCCTGAGCCAGCATTGCGTGCATAGCACGCGTCAGCACAGTTGCAGCATCCTCCTTAGCATGACCATTACTACTAGCACCAACCTGATTTGGCTCATTTGCATCACCTGAGCCAATTCCAGCCAGCAGATAGTCATCCAGCGAGTCGACATCGACGTCCTCATCCTCCTCTCCATCCTCCACATAGTCCTCATCCACAAATAGCTCCTCATCGCCACTAGTCTCGTCATCGTCGACGAGACTGCCCGAGAGTGCATTGTACATGATTGACCAGTAGTTTTATTCGGATCGAGGCACACACTCACGCCGCCACTAAATAATTGTTTTTGCAAATAGGAGTCTCTGTCTCGAAAATTAATCACAATTTCAATATTATTTGTTACTAAGAAAAAAACACTTGATTTCCACTTTATATTAATTACTACAATTTAATCATTTATTTATTTATTTATTTGGTTTTTGTCTAGTCAATCTAGATAGTCTAGATGGTGGCGTCTGCCGTCGGCCGCCGGGGCTCCACTGCCGCGCACGATGTCGATGTCGGATCGGATCTCAATCGCGTTTTCGCGTGCGCACTCGCTGCCGCTCTACAGACGAATCTGGGAACTGGACTGCCCAGCGCCTCCACCTCACCGTACCAATTCAGCCGACATTCCAATCCCAAATCCAGTTGGAATTGGAATTGGAACTCCCTCTATTGGGAGAGCCAGCACAGCCGGCAGATGGCTGAACGGGCAGGCGCTTGACAGTCGCTCGGTTCCGTGTGTATCCCATTGTATACCGAGTATTTTGAATTGGAATGAATTGGCGCCCTAGTCAATGTTAATGTTAAACTTAACATAACAGGGCTCAACTGGCTTACATTGATGTTAACAACCACGCAGGGCTGCCATATCTTATTAATATACCTAACATAGATGCGAATATTAAGTGTGTGTGTGTGTGAGTGTATGTGAGTGAGTAAGTGAGTAAATGTTAAAGAAATTGCGTTGTGCGAAAAATCAAAGTACAAGCTAAGTGAAAAGAATTTACATTACTAAGATTAATAATAATAAAACTAAATACTAAATACTAATACTACTAATAAAAACTAATAATACCAATATAAAGAGTGAGTTTGAATTAGATTCTTACAAATAGTAGAAATATGAAAAGAAAATACAAGTGTTCTATGTTACAGGTGATTCTTGTGATGGCTGCTCGATCGGTGGAGGGGGACGAGCATCAAAGGCTGCTGCAGCCAGCCGCCGAAACACTGGCAATCTGGCATGGTGAGTAGTGGCGACATCAATCCAGGAGTGCTCTTGAGGAGTTGGGATGACTTCATCGGTGGATGCAACAGAGGCAGCAGTTGCACTAGCAATTGCACTTCTGTTGTTAATTGCAGCATCAGCATCGTTAACGACATCATCGACATCGGCATCTGGAGTCGAGCCGATGCCAGCATAGGAGTGACTGGCACTGGAGCTGGCAGTGGCACCAGCTATGGCATCAACACTGGCACTTGGGCGGCCAGCACATGCATTGGCTGCAGCTGCATCCGCAACTGCATGGGCGTCGTCGTCATCCGTGGCGTCCGAATTGTAGTCGCCAGCATGATGGCTGGCAGAGTAGCTAGCACCAGCATATATATTAGCTGATAAACTACCGGCATCAGGACAGACATCAGCATCGACGTCGGAGGGGATACTGGCATCTGTGCAAGTGGCATGGCCAGCACTGAGACAACTGGCACTGGCGTAAGGCATCAGCTCTGGCGCGAGCAAATGCATGGAACCACTGGCGGGCACCCATAGCTTGGCCAACATCTGTCGTATCGGCAAGTGTTTGACCATGGAGCACAGGCGCGTATTCATTTGTATTGCGGATTGCTTACATTTTGCATAGACTAACCACATTTGATTAATTCCAGTGCAAACCGAACCATACACCAACCATGCTGTGCATGATGATGATGATGATGATGCAGAATGATGTGTCAAGGGCCGATGCATGCAGCCTGTCAACGAGCTGCAAGCCCACACACACTGAATTGACGACGAGTATCGAATGTCTGCACACACAATGACAGCCTGCCGGTCATTATTTTGGACACGTAGCAGGGAGTGCAGAGCTACTATTATTAATTTGGTAGTATACCACTTCTTGATCACAACATCTATACGAGTGGAGTCAAGGCATTGATGATGATGTTTTTGCTTCCTATATTGCAGCACAGACGCCGCTGCCGCCGCCGCAGCCGCCGCCGCAGTTACAGCCGTCGCAATTACAGCATACCGGACACCATCGATAGCAACCAGGACGTGTAGCAAGGAGCAACGAGTCATCTTTGTACGTAAAATGATGTAGTTTAACCAAAAGCTGTAATCCCATCGATTGAAAGCTAATGAGCATTTGTTGTTGTACCCTCTTCTCGTCCTCCTCATCCGCATCCGCATCCGCAATTGGATACACATTCGCGACACGAGTGCGTTGGATAAAAATGAGTGGATTGTTAGGTGAGTATTATTATTGTTATTATTATTAAGTGAATGTATTAATACAATTATATTAGGTTTGTTATAGCTGCAATAGGTTGTCATTATTATATATTTGAGGTTTCATTTGCGAATTGTTGCCTACTGCTAGCAGTGAGGCAAGTAGTTAGCGCGGACATCATTTCGATAAGACGATCCAACTTGGTTGCAATAGCATTGTTAGTGGCTGTGTTTGCATTTGCATTTGCATTTGCATTTGCCTTGGAATGCTTACGTTCAAGCAGCATTAGGCCAATTAATTGATCCAGCTTCTTATCAATACTACTCACATTATCCCTGCCACCTGGATACTGAAGAGTCTGACAGAGTTGTTGCTGTTGCTGCTGTTGAAGTAGCTGTTGCAGCTGTAATTGCTGCATAGTTTGAGGCTGAAGCTGTAGTTGCTGTCGCTGTAGTTGTCGACTTTGAATTTGGATTTGTCGCTTTTGTTGAATTTGTTGCTGCTGTTGCTGCAGCCAGACACTTGGCTGTTTAACATTTAGGCCAAGTTTTAGGGCATCGGCATAGCTGCCAACCATAATTTTGTCCATCTTTAGTGGCTGCTTAGGATGCTGCTGCTGTTGCTGCTGCTTCTTCTTGGCCTTTATTGGCTTTTGCCTTTGCTGCTGCTGCTGCTGCTGCTTTTGCCTTTGCTGCTGCTGTTGCTGCTGCTGCTGCTGCTGATTCTGTAGTAGTTGCTGCTGCTGTTTGGTAGCATTTGTGGTAGTGGCCTTGTTTAGGTGACGTTTAATAATAGCCGCTGTTGTAGCGTTATTAATGCGATTTGAATTTGATTTACGTGCCAGTTCGGCAACCAATTTAGTGGCTTGCTGAAAGCCCTGCTGATTCGATAGCTTCTGTTTGCAGGCCTCTTTGAATGCCTTGCAGCCGCGATAGCTAGCAGCATGTTCGCCCATACAATTGGCGCATTTTGCTGGCTGGCTATCGTCCTTCGATCGCACACAGTCGGTGGATGCATGGCTGCCGCTGCATTTCACGCATACGAAAGGACGGCGACAATAATTCTTCGTATGGCCGAATCTTTGGCAACGATGGCATTGCACAGCATCGGCATTGCGCAAGATCTTCTCGATTCTCACCTTTTGGCCGCCCAAGCACACAATGTTCAGCACATTCGCGCTATTCGGCTCGGCCACTATTTCCACCTCGAACAGATCCAGAGGCTGGCGAGTGAATCGCTTCTTAATGACGCTTACGAATCGTACCGTATAGCCCAGATCCGTTAGCTGTTGCCGTATCCAGCTAGGTGGCGTCGATCGATGCAAATAGCGAATCAGGAATCGATATCCTCGATCCGATGCCAATTGATATGTGTGCGACACAATGTTCTCTTGCGAGAAATGATGCACCAGTTTGCGATATGCTGCAATATTCGCGCATTGAACACGCAAACCTTGCCCAGCCGTCGGCTTGGTGTAATAATTATCAACACCAATCGCATTATTAATGCCCTCCAGTACTGGCATTATATTTGCCACAAATGGCAAATATAGTGGAGTTGGTCGATTCTTACGCCCATTCAAATTGCCATTGGCATTTGTATTGGCATTGACGTCATCGTCGTCAACGTCATCAACGACTTTATCATCGTCATCATCAACATCGTCATCCATTTCAACATCGTTAGCATTAGCATCAATTGAAATGCAGTTAATATTGTTGTTGTTGCTGTTGTTGTTGATTTGATTATTGGCGCCATCTGTGGGCCGGTGGTCATTTTCAGCAGCTAATTTGCGTGCAGCCTCAATAGCGGCTGCCTTCTTCGATGTGGTAGGTGCATCAATATCGAATGCATCAACCAGTTTCTTTTTAAACATCATAGCAGACAGCTTTCGATTAGCTGGCGCATTACTTGTAGCCATTTTGCGGCATGTAGCCACTGCCGATGCAGACAATGGAGGTGGTGGCTGAATGCATTTGTTAGTCTCGCAACCGCTAAACAGGTGGTTCAGCATCTCGTTGACATCCGAATTGGCAAACTCATCGGATCCAGTGAATAGGTGGTTGACTATCTCATCAGTGTCAGCCGCTGTCTGTTGTGAAGCAGAAATGGCCTTTGCATTTGCCTTTGCCTTGGCCGATCTACAATTCTTATTCAATTCAGATTTAGATTTAGAATTTGATTTGGTTGGAGTATTGACTACAGCTGCAGTTGCAGTTGCTGTTGCCAAAGTTGATCGAGTAGATGGCGTTGGACTGGCAACACCACCAGACAATTGCTCGCATCTCTGGAGTACTTTCAACAGTTCATCATCGTCAATGGTGATGTTGCTATTGTTATTATTAGAGCAATCAGCTTCCGATCGCAGCTGAAAGTTGTGCTTGCAGTTGGCGTCCTTTTTCGGCGCCATTTTCTTATTAGATTTTAATGATTTGGATTTTGGGCTATTGCCCTGATTATTAGCTGGCCTCTTATTCGAATTGAATTCGAGTTTTTGCTGCCTCTGTTTGTGCAATTTCATTTGCTGCTCCTGAGCCAGCATTGCGTGCATAGCACGCGTCAGCACAGTTGCAGCATCCTCCTTAGCATGACCATTACTACTAGCACCAACCTGATTTGGCTCATTTGCATCACCTGAGCCAATTCCAGCCAGCAGATAGTCATCCAGCGAGTCAACATCGACGTCCTCATCCTCCTCTCCATCCTCCACATAGTCCTCATCCACAAATAGCTCCTCATCGCCACTAGTCTCGTCATCGTCGACGAGACTGCCCGAGAGTGCATTGTACATGATTGACCAGTAGTTTTATTCGGATCGAGGCACACACTCACGCCGCCACTAAATAATTGTTTTTGCAAATAGGAGTCTCTGTCTCGAAAATTAATCACAATTTCAATATTATTATTTACAAAGAAAAAAAACACTTGATTTCCACTTTATATTAATTACTACAATTTAATCATTTATTTATTTGGTTTTTGTCTAGTCAATCTAGATAGTCTAGATGGTGGCGTCTGCCGTCGGCCGCCGGGGCTCCACTGCCGCGCACGATGTCGATGTCGGATCGGATCTCAATCGCGTGCGCACTCGCTGCCGCTCTACAGACGAATCTGGGAACTGGACTGCCCAGCGCCTCCACCTCACCGTACCAATTCAGCCGACATTCCAATCCCAAATCCAGTTGGAATTGGAATTGGAACTCCCTCTATTGGGAGAGCCAGCACAGCCGGCAGATGGCTGAACGGGCAGGCGCTTGACAGTCGCTCGGTTCCGTGTGTATCCCATTGTATACCGAGTATTTTGAATTGGAATGAATTGGCGCCCTAGTCAATGTTAATGTTAAACTTAACATAACAGGGCTCAACTGGCTTACATTGATGTTAACAACCACGCAGGGCTGCCATATCTTATTAATATACCTAACATAGATGCGAATATTAAGTGTGTGTGTGTGTGAGTGTATGTGAGTGAGTAAGTGAGTAAATGTTAAAGAAATTGCGTTGTGCGAAAAATCAAAGTACAAGCTAAGTGAAAAGAATTTACATTACTAAGATTAATAATAATAAAACTAAATACTAAATACTAATACTACTAATAAAAACTAATAATACCAATATAAAGAGTGAGTTTGAATTAGATTCTTACAAATAGTAGAAATATGAAAAGAAAATACAAGTGTTCTATGTTACAGGTGATTCTTGTGATGGCTGCTCGATCGGTGGAGGGGGACGAGCATCAAAGGCTGCTGCAGCCAGCCGCCGAAACACTGGCAATCTGGCATGGTGAGTAGTGGCGACATCAATCCAGGAGTGCTCTTGAGGAGTTGGGATGACTTCATCGGTGGATGCAACAGAGGCAGCAGTTGCACTAGCAATTGCACTTCTGTTGTTAATTGCAGCATCAGCATCGTTAACGACATCATCGACATCGGCATCTGGAGTCGAGCCGATGCCAGCATAGGAGTGACTGGCACTGGAGCTGGCAGTGGCACCAGCTATGGCATCAACACTGGCACTTGGGCGGCCAGCACATGCATTGGCTGCAGCTGCATCCGCAACTGCATGGGCGTCGTCGTCATCCGTGGCGTCCGAATTGTAGTCGCCAGCATGATGGCTGGCAGAGTAGCTAGCACCAGCATATATATTAGCTGATAAACTACCGGCATCAGGACAGACATCAGCATCGACGTCGGAGGGGATACTGGCATCTGTGCAAGTGGCATGGCCAGCACTGAGACAACTGGCACTGGCGTAAGGCATCAGCTCTGGCGCGAGCAAATGCATGGAACCACTGGCGGGCACCCATAGCTTGGCCAACATCTGTCGTATCGGCAAGTGTTTGACCATGGAGCACAGGCGCGTATTCATTTGTATTGCGGATTGCTTACATTTTGCATAGACTAACCACATTTGATTAATTCCAGTGCAAACCGAACCATACACCAACCATGCTGTGCATGATGATGATGATGATGATGCAGAATGATGTGTCAAGGGCCGATGCATGCAGCCTGTCAACGAGCTGCAAGCCCACACACACTGAATTGACGACGAGTATCGAATGTCTGCACACACAATGACAGCCTGCCGGTCATTATTTTGGACACGTAGCAGGGAGTGCAGAGCTACTATTATTAATTTGGTAGTATACCACTTCTTGATCACAACATCTATACGAGTGGAGTCAAGGCATTGATGATGATGTTTTTGCTTCCTATATTGCAGCACAGACGCCGCTGCCGCCGCCGCAGCCGCCGCCGCAGTTACAGCCGTCGCAATTACAGCATACCGGACAACATCGATAGCAACCAGGACGTGTAGCAAGGAGCAACGAGTCATCTTTGTACGTAAAATGATGTAGTTTAACCAAAAGCTGTAATCCCATCGATTGAAAGCTAATGAGCATTTGTTGTTGTACCCTCTTCTCGTCCTCCTCATTTTTTTTTTTTTTTTTTTTTTTTCTGTTGGTATGTTGCAGAGAACACACAATAATGATCTCCGCTTCTTCACACCTCATACATGATCAGCTGACCAGCAGCTGCATGGCGAGGGGAAGATAGTACGGAGATACTTTTTATTCATACAATACTTTACAATAGTATTTCTTAAGAATATGAGTAGCGCCTATAAGATACTTAGAAATATACAGAAGGTCAATATTTACCGAAACTTTTCATAAAATGAATTAATTTAAATGGCCATAAGTGCACAAAAATAACAGTGCAGCTTAATGTTACAAAATACAGATAAAAGGAGCAATTTAAAGATAATACAAATTAACAATAAAGTGCTTGAGTAACTGATTAACGACTAAATAGATAAGTAAGATTTAAGTTTAACAATAGTAATGGATGGCATTAATTAATATAATTCAATTTTTTCATTTATAAGCATCTACAAGATGCACAGAGAAAAATAGCCCAAAGTGGCCAATTGGAATAATAGAGAAAAGTCGAGACAAAGTCTGGTCATCTTCTCCAATATGGGCTTAAGCTAAAATTAACTTAAATTACAAAATGTTTATGATAATTAATATAGATAATTAAATAAAAATAGTTTAACAATTCATTTTAGCAGTTTTGATTTAATTAACATTCATTCAATATATCGCAAGTGCAATTGAGTAAGTGACGATGCACCCCTGGCGTTGTGCATAATCAAAACAAAACAAAAACAGCTGATTGAAAATTGCATTAAATGCAAATTTTATGCTGCTAATTGGTAAGTTTAAATATTAACAAGTAAATAATTGAAATTAATGATATTAATAATTAATATTAATTAATTATTATCTTTTTATATGTATGTGGCTGCTGTCATACGGAATACAGACGGGCGCATTATGCAATATAAAAACATAACAATTGAAAAAGTGATATTTATAAAGTTAACAATTAATATTAATTAATTATTATCTTTATATATAAACAGCTGCTACCATACAAAGTGCAGAGGGGCCCAAAATTGGAAATAGTAGAATTTCATTAATTGCGAGCTGACTAGCAGGTAAGTGAATTTTGCAGAAGTTAATAAAAACATTAAAAGATTATTAATGTTGATTTTTTCTTTGCAGAGCACATCAACTACGGCAAGGAGACTTAGCCAAGTGGGCTGCACAGCCAATAGGGCGTATATTTAAGTTAGTTTTTAGTTAATTCAAAATGTGCATTTAAGGCGCAAGCGCCGTCACATATGTTCCCTGCACATATATATGTATGTGCCGAAAATAAAATTTTGTAATTGTAACTGAGTGTTTAATTTGTGTTCAAATAGTGTAATTACTTAACTCTGATCCATATGTGATCCAAATACGACCCTATAGGCAGCAAGTGGTGATGGTGGTGGTAGTGGCCGCGGCATTGGCGCAATACCCTCGAAAACAGGTAGTCGTTGCGGCTGGTGGGCTGCTGTTTGTGCAGCTTCGTTGCGTTGCTGAGCCTCCCGTCGGCGAAGGAATCGCTCTCTGCTTTCAGCTGCTTCGTCGGCTTCTCTTTGCAGTTGTCGCTGAGTGCGTAAAGCTATGTCATTGGCCAAATGCATGCTTACGAGACTCGTGTATCTTGCCAATGTTATCCGCTGTGGGATGAACGGGTCATAAGCAATACTTTTAGCCAAGTTGTTGCTATGGATTCGAAGTCGTTCATAGTATTTAGCGCAGAGACCATTGAGTATTTCATCCGCAGACAAGACGTCCAGTTCAGTTCTGATGCGAGTGTTCGAGATGAAGTACTGAGCACCAGAGATGGCTCTCAGAGCTTTATTGTGAACGACTCGAATGCGGCTGAATTGCGCCTCAGATAGCAGAGCGCCCCATACAGGCAGCGAGTATTGCCAAAGTGGAGCAACTAGCTGCTTGTATATGATGACTTTAGTCCTTAGACTCAATTTACTGTCTTTATTGATGAGCCAATCTATCTTTTTAAGCCTAGCCCTAACCCTAGTAACGACCGTAGTGACATGTTGTGAGAAGCGCAGTTTCGTATCTAGAGTAACACCCAAATATGAATGAGAAATGCCATTTTCAATGGTTTCGTTGCCAATGCGAATAGCCTGATATGGCGCTATAACTCTAAGCGTATGCATGATATGCATAGTCTTATTTGCATTAATTGTAATGCACCACTTGCTCGCCCATTCAGCCATACTATCCATATACGCCTGCTGCTGACTGAGCGCGACTGCTTGGCGAGAGTCAGCCGAAAGAACGATGACGTCGTCAGCATAAGTAGCAATCAATATCCCACGTAGGCGAGTTGGCCTTGGTATGTCGCTGGTGTATATATTATACAAGATAGGCCCGAGCAAGCTACCTTGAGGCACACCAGCGTGAATTTGCTTAATACCTGAGCGACAGCCACCGTGACACTCAACAATAAACGTCCGATCAACTAAATAGCAGCAGAGGATGCGGTAGAGAGCATCCGGCAATAGCATCTTGAGCTTATATTTCAAGCCTGTATGCCACACTCGATCAAAGGCTTCCTTGATATCCATATAGACAGCAGAGCAGTATTTGCGGTCATCAAACGCTTTAATAATAAATTGAGTAACTCGACCCAATTGTTGCTCAGCTGAATGCGCCTTGCGGAATCCAAATTGATGATTTGGAATCGCATTTACAAGAGTATCTTGCTCCAGCATACGGCTCAAAATCAGATACTCCAGTATCTTAGAGAGGCCAGACAGCAGACTTATTGGCCTGTATGATGCGACGTGTTGCGTAGGCTTGCCAGGCTTATGCACCATCTTCACCACAGCTAGCTTCCAGCTCGAGGGGAAATGACTCAGTCGTAGTGAGTTGTTGCAAATGAGCACAAGATACAACACGGCCTTCAATGGCAGCGCTTTAATAGTGTGATTATCAATTTGATCCAATCCAGCAGCTTTTTTGTTCTCTAGCGTGCTGATGTGACTGATGACCTCAGCCGCAGTGACTGGCCGAAATGAGACTGAAGCAGTCAAAGATGGCTGGCTAACTTGAGCCTCGATCTCGGCCAGATCACTGGGCGGCGTAGTCACGATTGGCTGAAAACGCTGCTCAAGACTTGCAGCAAATGTTTCGGCCTTCTCGGCTGTTGTCTTGCACCAGACATTTTGCGCATCAGAGCCATTGCCACTGGAGGACTTCAACAGCGGTAGATTTGGAGCAGGCTGCCGCTTGATCTCGTTGGTCAGTCGCCAGAGCTTCTGCATACTATATCTATCAGTTGGATCGATAGATCTAAATAGCTCTTCCTCATACTTCTGCCTAGCATATATGAGCTCTTTGCGTATGCGATTCGATAGCCTGTTGCAGAGCATCTTAAGCATCGGATTGCGACTTCGAGTCAGATAGCGCTTGACTTGCTTATGGGCCTCGATAAGTTGCAGAGTCTGTCTATTTACGCGATATCTAGTCCTCTTTATCGTGCGTGGGTGCTGTGCATTCGCATAGTTTGCAGCATCTTCAATGTTTTTTACAAAAATATTGACCGCATCATCAATATCGTCAGCACTGTTGATCTCAGTGTTGAGCAAGATTTTGTCGTTTAGATAGCTCTGAAATTTGTTGATGTTAGCGTTCAGATCAAGTAGATGGCCTTTTGCTCTGCTGGTGACAGGCTTCTCAACCAGCTGAACTTGCAACGGGAGATGATCAGAGCTAAGCTCGAAAGAGTCAGTGATGGTCAGCAAATCTCGCCTGATGCCTTTAAATAGCGCAAAGTCAATGGCAGACGGAGTTTGGCGCGAATTAAACGGAAAATGGGTGGGCGACCCAGTTGCCAGAATGTTGCAATTCACTTGTAGAATACTATTGACTAGCATTCGGCCACGGAGACAAGATCTGGCGTTGCCCCACCACTGACTTTTCGCATTCCAGTCACCACCGACTATAAAAGTGTCACCCAAGGATAAAAGCAGGTTGTTGAAATCTTGCCCAGACCAGATGACTTGAGGCGGGCAGTATATTGAGACAATATTGATATGACGGCCATTTTGCAGGCTGACTGAAACTTCGACAGATTGATGCGAGTCGTTAGATGTAAAGCGCATAGCATAATGGCATATATGTTGTTTAATTATAAAGGCTGCACCTCCTCTGCGCCTGTTTGAGGGGTGATTTGCTAAATAAACAATATAGCCATTAATAGCAATGCTATCGCTATCAGTCAGATGCGTCTCAGACACTAACATTATGTCTATATCGTGCTTGACGAGATATAGATTGAGCTCATTAAGCTTTTTCTTGACACCGGCAGCATTCCAAAAAGATATGTTCATGTTGTTGACACGTTGAGATACAGCATGCTGCAGTGCAGCGCTGCGTCTACTGGCATTTGGGGAAGTGGATACATTGTTAGACATTTAAGCGCTCATTGGGACCAAATTGGGCCAACAGGCAGGCCGTGAGTGTGGTCATCATCTCAATGAGTTTGTCTATTTTAGCCTCTAATCTAAAGCTAACTTGCACTGGCATACTTGGCACATTCGCATTCATTGGCTGCTCGAAACGTTGAAAATGAACACCCCCACTAACAGGATGCGCACCCCCATCTATTGGTTGCGGATGCCTACGGCGCGTACTCAGACTACGGCTACGTTTTGGCTGCGGCGGCCGCTGCGCGCTTGCCTGCCTAGGCAAACGAACTTGTTGCTGTTGTTGTTGTTGCTGCTGCTGTTGTTGTTGCTGGCTAACTTTGGTGGCTTTTTGCCTCGACTGACGCTGTTTGCTGCTAATAGCTGCCGGTCCGACAGGCTGAGCAAATTGAAGGCCCGCCCGAAGAGCAGCCGAATAACTGGGCCCTGCACTAACAGTTTGCGGTCGTGACTGAGGGGGGGCTTGCTGAAAAGGATTTGGCATATTTGCTCGATTGCTCTGAGCAGCTGCTTTTTTTTCTGTTCGTATGTCTACAAAGAACACACATTAGTGATCTCCGCCTCTTCCCATTCTCGTACATGAACAGCTGACCTGCAGCTGCATGATGAGGGGAAGAGTACGGGGATACTCTTTATTTATTTAATACTTTACAATAGCATTTTTTATAAATATAAATAGCGCCTATGAGATAATTAAAATCTAAAAAGGACTATATTTGTCGAAACTTTTCATTAAATGATTAAATTTAAATGGCCATAAGTGCACAAAAATAACAGTGCAGCTTAATGTTACAAAATACTAATAAAAAGAGCAAATTAAAGATAATTCAAAATGACAATAAAGTGCTTGAGTAGCTTACAATAGACTAATTAGATGAGTAAGATATAAGTTTAACAATAGTAATAGATGGCATTAATTAATATAATTCAATTTTTTTTTTCATTTATAAGCATCTACAAGATGCACAGAGAAAAATAGCCCCAAGTGGCCAATTGGAATAATAGAGAAAAGTCGAGACAAAGTCTGGTCATTTTCTCCAATACGGGCTTAAGCTAAAATTAGCTTTGATCTCTATGTGATCCAAATACGACCCTATAGGCAGCAAGTGGTGATGGTGGTGGTAGTGGCCGCGGCATTGGCGCAATACCCTCGAAAACAGGTAGTCGTTGCGGCTGGTGGGCTGCTGCTTGTGCGGCTTCGTTGCGTTGCTGAGCCTCACGTCGGCGAAGGAATCGCTCCCTACTTTCAGCAATTTCGTCGGCTTCCCGTTGTAGTTGTCGCTGGGTGCGTAGAGCAATGTCATTGGCCAAATGCATGCTTACGAGACTCGTGTATCTTGCCAATGTTATCCGCTGTGGGATGAACGGGTCGTAGGCAATGTTTTTGGCCAAGCTGTTGCTATGGACCCGGAGTCGATCATAGTATTTGGCGCAGAGATTGTTGAATATATCATCCGCAGATGAAACTTCCAAATCAGCTCTGATGCGCGCGTTCGAAACAAAGTACTGAGCACCAGAAATGGCTCTCAGAGCTTTGTTGTGTACGACTCGAATGCGGTTGAATTGCGCCTCAGATAGCAGAGCGCCCCATACAGGCAGCGAGTATTGCCAAAGTGGAGCAACTAGCTGCCTATAAATAATGACTTTTGTTCTAAGCGTCAATTTGCTATCCTTGTTAATGAGCCAATCTATCTTTTTAAGCCTAGCCTTGACCCTAGTAACGACCGTAGTGACATGTTGTGAAAAGCGTAGTTTTGTGTCTAGAGTAACGCCCAAATACGAATGTGAGGTGTCATTTTCAATAGTTTCGTTGCCAATGCGAATCGCCTGATATGGCGCTATAACTCTAAGAGTATGCATGACATGCATAGTCTTGTTTGCATTAATTGTAATGCACCACTTGCTCGCCCATTCGGCCAAACTATCCATATAAGCTTGCTGCTGACTGAGCGCATCTGCTTGGTGAGAGTCTGCCGATAGAACAATGACGTCATCAGCATAAGTAGCAATCAAAATCCCACGTAGACGAGTTGGCCTTGGTATGTCGCTGGTGTATATATTATACAAGATTGGCCCGAGCAAGCTACCTTGTGGCACCCCGGCGTGAATTTGCTTGATTCCTGAGCGGCAGCCACCGTGACACTCAACAATAAAAGTGCGATCTGCTAGATAGCAGCAGAGGATGCGATAGAGAGCGTCCGGCAAGAGCATCTTGAGCTTGTATTTCAAGCCTGGATGCCACACTCGATCGAAAGCTTCTTTTATGTCCATATAGACGGCAGAGCAGTATTTATGGTCATCAAACGCTTTAATAATAAATTGAGTAACTCGACCCAATTGCTGCTCAGCTGAATGCGCCTTGCGGAATCCAAACTGATGGCTGGGAATCGCGTTGACAAGGGTATCTTGGGCCAGCATGCGGCTCAATATCAAGTACTCAAGTATCTTAGAGAGGCCAGATAAGAGACTTATTGGCCTGTATGATGCGACGTGTTGCGTAGGCTTGCCAGGCTTATGCATCATCTTCACCATCGCTAACTTCCAGCAAGAGGGGAAATGACCCAGTCTAAAACAGTTATTACATATCAAGACGAAATACAAAATGGCCTTCAATGGCAGCGCTTTGATGGTGTGATTGTCAATTTGGTCCAAACCAGCCGCTTTTTTGTTCTCTAGCGTGCTGATGTGACTGATGACCTCAGCCGCAGTGACTGGCCGAAATGAGACTGAAGCAGTCAGAGATGGCTGGCTAACTTGAGCCTCGATCTCGGCCAGATCACTGGGCGGCGTAGTCACGATTGGCTGAAAACGCTGCTCAAGACTTGCAGCAAATGTTTCGGCCTTCTCGGCTGTTGTCTTGCACCAGACATTTTGCGCATTAGAGCCATTGCCACTGGAGGACTTCAACAGCGGTAGATTTGGAGCAGGCTGCCGCTTGATCTCGTTGGTCAGCCGCCAGAGCTTCTGCATACTATATCTATCAGTTGGATCGATAGATCTAAATAGCTCTTCCTCATACTTCTGCCTAGCGTATATGAGCTCTTTGCGTATGCGATTCGACAGCCTGTTGCAGAGCATCTTAAGCATCGGATTGCGATTTCGAGCGAGATAGCGCTTGACTTGCTTATGGGCTTCGATAAGTTGCAGAGTCTGCCTGTTTACTCGAAATCTAGTCCTCATAATCTTGCGTGGGTGCTGTGCATTCGCAAAGTTTGCAGCATCTTCAATATTTTTGACAAAAATATTGACCGCATCATCAACATCATCAGCACTGCTGATCTCAGTGTTGAGCAAGATTTTGTCATTTAGATAGCTCTGAAATTTGTTGACGTTGGCATTCAAATCAAGCAGGTGGCCTTTTGCTCTGCTGGTGACAGGCTTCTCAACCAGCTGAACTTGCAGCGGGAGATGATCAGAGCTGAGCTCGAAAGAGTCAGTGATGGTCAGCAAATCTCGCCTGATGCCTTTAAATAGCGCAAAGTCAATGGCAGACGGAGTTTGGCGCGAATTAAACGGAAAATGGGTGGGCGACCCAGTTGCCAGAATGTTGCAATTCACTTGTAGAATACTATTGACTAGCATTCGGCCACGGAGACAAGATCTGGCGTTGCCCCACCACTGACTTTTCGCATTCCAGTCACCACCGACTATAAAAGTGTCACCCAGAGAAGATAGCAGGTTGTTGAAATCTTGCCCAGACCAGATGACTTGCGGCGGGCAGTAGATTGAGACAATATTGATATGACGGCCATTTTGCAGGCTGACTGAAACTTCGACAGATTGATGCGAGTCGTAAGATGTAAAGCGCATAGCATAATGGCATATATGTTGTTTAATTATAAAGGCTGCACCTCCTCTGCGCCTGTTTGAGGGGTGATTTGCTAAATAAACAATATAGCCATTAATAGCAATGCTATCGCTATCAGTCAGATGCGTCTCAGACACTTTTTTCTGTTTGTATGCCTTGACAGAACACACATTTATAATCTCTCTTTCCTCCATTCTCGCCCATAACAGCTGACCAGCAGCTAAATGGAGAGGAGGAGAGAATAGAGAGATATTCTTTATTCATATAATACTCTTCGTTAGCATTTTTTTTTTGAATTTACATGGCGCCTTAAGATACTTAGGTCGATATTAGCCGAAACTTGCTCACATGAGCTGTTTAAATAGTCGCAAGTGCAACATTAAATTGCTGTGCAGCATTGCGTTACAAATGATTATACAAAAGAGCAGATCAAAAACAAAAATGAATAACATTTGATGTGCTTAAATAACTAGTTTAAAACTAATGAGTAGGTTTAGTTGTAATTTTGATGTAGATTTATACAATAACAATTGATACAATTAATTAATTCATTTACATTTTAATTCTATTTGCAGGAACACCTATAAGATGCGCAACGAACTTAGCAGTGAGAAGATCCGCTAATTGGATTTAGAGAGAAGAGTCGGGACGTCGTCCGGTCATTTTCCCCATACTTGTCTAAGCTAATATAACTTTTAATTAAAATTTTTTGAACTTATATCTAATTCTTTTCATTTTATCACCTTCATTTTAGTCTAAATAGTTAAATTAAACCGCAAGTGCAATTTAGGAGAGATTGTGCAGCTGTGCGTTTATACGTTTATCGGGATGCATAAATCAAAACAAAAGGTAATTATCGAAAAATGCATAAATGGTAATGGGAATTTACAATTAGTTATAAAATGCGAGTAATAGTGCTTAAAATTGTTATTAGTATATACTATTATAGCTAATAATTATTTATTAAATGGTAAGCTTTCATTTCATTAATACTCTTATATATTCCTTTCATAGCGATATTTGTGCAAAAATATCACAAGTGCTATCACATATGTGGTTTCAGTTGCAATATTACTAATATTATTTTTAGTTTGGTTTAATATAGTTTATAGTTGATTAAGAAATAATAAATTTGAATTCCAATAAGTTTTTCTTTTCATTTTGTCTTATAGAACTATCGCAAAAAACAATCGCGCAGAGAGGTTGTGCACCCCTGGTATGCATATCGATATGCACAGATAAAAAGCATATGTTTGAAGAACATATGATGAAAAGGCAGAGTGCAATTAATTGCAAAAGTTGCAACTGAAAGAGATAAGTATGGATTCTAATAAGAATACTGAAATAATTATTAATAATTAGATATTAATTAATAAATTATTCATCTGTTTCAGCAATTTCTCCCATGTGCAAGTGAACGTGTGTTCAACTGGCCGAAGAAGTGAGTGATGCAAAATGGCTGCGAGGTAATGTTAATTATACATATATATATATAAGTGTTTATACTTAATGTTGTTTTGCTTTTATTTGCAGGGAATCATCCGGTGGAACGGGAGGTAGCAGCTGAGAAGACTCCACATCCCAATCACCGAGCAGTGTCGCCAGTTTAGTTAAGTTGATTGTGTAGTTTAAGCCAGTGCATTGTAGTGTTGTTTTGCTGCATGTGTGTATGTGCATACGTGCCAAATAAAACTTTTAATTGAATATAAAATTCGATTTGAGTTTTATTTGTTAGGATACCCTTTGCAGATAGGATATGTGAGGACGACCAGTTTCCAGGTAAGTTGATTGCATATACCAATGGCCAATTTGAATTTTAATGTAGCTCTATGTTCTTTTTTAGCGTATATGCTTGCAATCAGTTGCTGGGGAAGGACCAGGCTGCATCGGCCGAAGAATCTCCTGGATTTGTGTTGTGTGTGCGCGAAGTGCTCGCTGTGGGTGGCAGTGGCGCCAGTTGCCGAAAGATTGGCAGGCGCGACTGCGAGGCAGTAGCGTCGCCTATATTTTGTGTCGCCCCAGAGGTGGGGGTGTGTGGGACTGCGTCATACGATGGCGCGCCGTTGCGACGAGCCTCATTTCTGCGTCGCGCTGCCATTCTGCGGAGATTTTCGCTGGAGTTGCGTGTTGAGGCCGGATATGACCTCGTGAACCTCTCTGCTAAAATGTTGCGGCTGTGCTCGCGAAAAGTTATCGGGCCGTATACGGGCGGATGCCGGCGAAGATAATTAGCGTGTAGCTCCTCGTCGAACTCCGCTTGTCTTCGCTGCTGTCGCTGTGCGCGCAACTCAATTTCATTAGCCAGGTGAGTATTGACGAGGCTAGAGTATCTGGGCATAGTTAGCCGCTGTGGTACAAACGGATAGTGGGCTATGCTTCTAGCCTCATTGTTGCTGTGTACTCGCAGTCTATCATAATATTTAGTGCAAATATTATTAAATAATTCATCCACAGATAAGACGCCCAGCTCAGATCTGATGCGAGCATTTGAAATATAATATTGAGCGCCAGATATGGTTCTCAGTGCTCTGTTGTGTGCAACTCTGATGCGGTCGAACTGAGTTTCGGATAGGAGCGCACCCCAGACAGGTATAGTATATTGCCACAGTGGCGCAACTAGTTGTTTGTAAATTATCGTTTTAGTTTTTAGAGACAGTTTACTATTTTTATTAATGAGCCAATCTATCTTTTTCAGCCGAGCCCTAACCCTCGAGACGACAGTGGTGACATGAGTGGCAAAGTGCAGCTTTGTGTCCATGGTGACACCCAAATAAGGATGTGAAGTGCCGTTTTTAATTGCTTCATTGCCAATGCGGATATCCTGGTATGGCGATATCCTTTTGTAAGTATGCATAATGTGCATAGTTTTACTAGTGTTTATTGTAATGCACCATTTCTTCGCCCACAGAGCTAAATTGTCCATATATGCTTGTTGTTGAGCTAACGCATCTGCTTGCCGACAGTTTGCTGAGAGGACTACGACGTCATCGGCATAAGTGGCTAAGAGGATTTTATTTCCAGAGGCATACGTTGGGCTTGGAATATCACTGGTGTATATGTTATACAGCACTGGCCCAAGCAGGCTGCCTTGAGGCACCCCAGCGTGTATTTGCTTGGTTGCAGAGCGGCATCCTCCATGGCATTCAACAATAAATGATCGATTTGCTAAGTAGGAGCAAAGGATTCGATACAGAGCGTCAGGTAATAGCATCTTGAGTTTGTATCTCAGACCTGAGTGCCACACTCTGTCAAATGCTTCTTTTATGTCCAAGTAAACAGCAGAGCAATACTTATGTTCTTCATATGATTTCAGAATGAACTGCGTGACTCGCCCAAGCTGTTGCTCAGCTGAGTGGGCCTTGCGAAAGCCAAATTGGTGGCTGGGTATAGCATTGGTAAGTGCGTTTTGCTCAAGCATACGGCTCAAAATTAAGAACTCTAATATTTTAGATAAGCCAGACAAGAGACTTATTGGCCTGTAAGATGATACATGCTGCGTGGGCTTGCCGGGCTTGTGTATCATCTTGACTAGCGCTAACTTCCAGCTGGTAGGAAAATGGCCCATTCGAAGTGAGCTGTTGCATATTAAAACAAGGTATAGTATTGCCCTCATTGGCAGCGCTTTGATAGTGTGATTGTCGATATTATCTAAACCAGCTGCTTTCTTCTTCTCCAGCGTGCTAATATGATTAATGACCTCTGTCGCTGTGACTGGCCGAAAAGAGACCAAGGCAGACGCTGGGTACTGACTAATTTGCGCCTCAATTTCGGCCAAGTCGCCAGGTGATGCAGAGATGAGAGGCTTGAAACGTTGCTCAAGGCTGTCAGCAAAGACTTCAGCTTTCTCCGCCGTTGTTT
Source organism: Drosophila arizonae (assembly GCF_054131065.1). Taxonomy (NCBI): domain Eukaryota; kingdom Metazoa; phylum Arthropoda; class Insecta; order Diptera; family Drosophilidae; genus Drosophila; species Drosophila arizonae. Next base: position 36,708 of record NW_028315223.1, read on the forward strand.
TGCACCATACATTATTGGCGTTAGAGCCATTGCCATCGCTGGACTTTAATAGTGGCAGATTTGGAGCCGGCTGTCGTTTGATTTCGTTTGTAAGTCGCCAAAGCTTTTGCATACTATATCTATCTGTGGGGTCGATAGAGCTGAATAATTCTTCTTCATATTTTTGCTTTGCAGATTTTATATCTTTGCTGATGCGATTTGACAGCCTATTGCAGATCTGCTTTGCCAGGGGATTTCGGCTTTGTAAAAGATAGCGTTTGATTTGCTTCTTGGCCTCAATCAACTGGAGAGTCTGGCTTTTGACTCGAAACCTAGATCTGGTTATCTTGCGTGGACACTGCGCATTGGCAAAGTTTGCAGCATCTTGGACGTTTTTGACAAGAATATCAACAGCATCATCAACATCATCTGGACTGCTGATTTCAGTGTTGAGTAAGATTCTGTCGTTTAGGTAGCTTTGAAATTTGCTTATATTAGCATTCAAATCCAGAAGATGGCCTTTTGCTTTGCTGATGATTGGCTTCTCAACCAGCTGGACTTGCAATGGGAGGTGATCCGAGTTTAGCTCGAATGAGTCAGTGATGGCCAGCAAGTCTCGCCTGATACCTTTGAAAAGCGCAAAGTCTATGGCAGATGGAGTTTGGCGTGAGTTGAAAGGGTAATGCGTTGGCGACCCAGTTGCCAGAATATTGCAATTTTCTTGGAAAATACTGTTTACTAACGTTCTGCCTCTAATACAGGATCTGGCGTTTCCCCACCATTGGCTCTTTGCGTTCCAGTCACCACCTACAAGATACGTGTCGCCCAGCGAATTCAGAAGATTGCTGAAGTCTTGCGCAGTCCAGCTTACTTGCGGTGGGCAGTAAATGGCCACAATATTTACGTGCTTGCCGTTTAGTAAGCTGACTGATACTTCAACGCTTTGGTGCGAGTCCAAGGATGAGCAGCGCATAGCGTAATGGCAAATGTTTTGTTTAATTATAAGAGCTGCGCCACCTCTGCGCCTATTTTCTGTTCGTATGTCTACAAAGAACACACATTAGTGATCTCCGCCTCTTCCCATTCTCGTACATGAACAGCTGACCTGCAGCTGCATGATGAGGGGAAGAGTACGGGGATACTCTTTATTTATTTAATACTTTACAATAGCATTTTTTTATAAATATAAATAGCGCCTATGAGATAATTAAAATCTAAAAAGGACTATATTTGTCGAAACTTTTCATTAAATGATTAAATTTAAATGGCCATAAAAGTGCACAAAAATAACAGTGCAGCTTAATGTTACAAAATACAAATAAAAAGAGCAAGTTAAAGATAATTCAAAATAACAATAAAGTGCTTGAGTAGCTTACAATAGACTAATTAGATGAGTAAGATATAAGTTTAACAATAGTAATAGATGGCATTAATTAATATAATTCAATTTTTTCATTTATAAGCATCTACAAGATGCACAGAGAAAAATAGCCCCAAGTGGCCAATTGGAATAATAGAGAAAAGTCGAGACAAAGTCTGGTCATTTTCTCCAATACGGGCTCAAGCTAAAATTAGCTTAAATTACAAAAAGTAAATGATAATTAATATAGATAATTAATTAAAAATAGTTTAACAATTCATTTTAGCAGTTTTGATTTCATTAACATTCATTCGATATATCGCAAGTGCAATTGAGTAAGTGACGATGCACCCCTGGCGTTGTGCCTATCGGGGTGCATAATCAAAACAAAACAAAAACAGCTGATTGAAAATTGCATTAAATGCAAATTTTATGCTGCTAATTGGTAAGTTTAAATATTAACAAGTAAATAATTGAAATTAATGATATTAATAATTAATATTAATTAATTATTATCTTTTTATATTTATGTGGCTGCTGTCATTCGGAATACAGACGGGCGCAATACTGGATATAGCAGGATTGCATTAATTGCAAGCTGACTAGCAGGTGAGTTTTGCAATATAAAAAATTAACAATTGAAAAAGTGATATTAATAAAGTTAACAATTAAGATTAATTAATTATTATCTTTATATATAAACAGCTGCTACCATACAAAGTGCAGAGGGGCCCAAAATTGGAAATAGTCGAATTTCATTAATTGCGAGCTGACTAGCAGGTAAGTGAATTTTGCATAAGTTAATAAAAACATTAAAAGATTATTAATGTTGATTTTTTCTTTGCAGAGCACATCAACTACGGCAAGGAGACTTAGCCAAGTGGGCTGCACAGCCAATAGGGCGTATATTTAAGTTAGTTTTTAGTTAATTCAAAATGTGCATTTAAGGCGCAAGCGCCGTCACATATGTTCCGTGCACATATATATGTATGTGCCGAAAATAAAATTTTGAAATTGTAACTGAGTGTTTAATTTGTGTTTAAATAGTGTAATTACTTAACTCTGATCCCTATGTGATCCAAATACGACCCTATAGGCAGCAAGTGGTGATGGTGGTGGTAGTGGCCGCGGCATTGGCGCAATACCCTCGAAAACAGGTAGTCGTTGCGGCTGGTGGGCTGCTGTTTGTGCAGCTTCGTTGCGTTGCTGAGCCTCACGTCGGCGAAGGAATCGCTCCCTACTTTCAGCAATTTCATCGGCTTCCCGTTGTAGTTGTCGCTGGGTGCGTAGAGCAATGTCATTGGCCAAATGCATGCTTACGAGACTCGTGTATCTTGCCAATGTTATCCGCTGTGGGATGAACGGGTCGTAGGCAATGTTTTTGGCCAAGTTGTTGGTATGGACCCGGAGTCGATCATAGTATTTGGCGCAGAGATTGTTGAATATATCATCCGCAGATAAAACTTCTAGATCAGCTCTGATGCGCGCGTTCGAAACAAAGTACTGAGCACCAGAAATGGCTCTCAGAGCTTTGTTGTGTACGACTCGAATGCGGCTGAATTGCGCCTCAGATAGCAAAGCACCCCATACAGGCAGCGAGTATTGCCAAAGTGGAGCAACTAGCTGCTTGTATATGATGACTTTAGTCCTTAGAGTCAATTTACTGTCTTTATTGATGAGCCAATCTATCTTTTTAAGCCTAGCCCTGACCCTAGTAACGACCGTAGTGACATGTTGTGAGAATCGTAGTTTTGTGTCTAGAGTAACGCCCAAATACGAATGTGAGGTGCCATTTTCAATAGTTTCGTTGCCAATACGAATAGCCTGATATGGCGCTATAACTCGAAGCGTATGCATGATATGCATAGTCTTGTTTGCATTAATCGTAATGCACCACTTGCTCGCCCATTCAGCCAATCTATCCATGTAAGCTTGCTGCTGATTAAGCGCATCTGCTTGACGAAAGTCTGCCGAAAGAACGATGACGTCGTCAGCATAAGTGGCAATCAAAGTCCCTCGCGGATAAGCTGGCCTCGGTATATCGCTGGTGTACACATTGTACAAGATAGGCCCAAGCAAGCTACCTTGTGGCACACCAGCGTGAATTTGCTTAATACCTGAGCGACAGCCACCGTGACACTCAACAATAAAAGTGCGATCTGTTAGATAGCAGCAGAGGATGCGGTAGAGAGCAACCGGCAATAGCATCTTGAGCTTATACTTCAAGCCTGTATGCCACACTCGATCAAAGGCTTCTTTGATATCCATGTACACAGCAGAGCAGTATTTATGGTCATCAAACGCTTTAATAATAAATTGGGTGACTCGACCCAATTGCTGTTCAGCTGAGTGCGCTTTGCGGAATCCAAACTGGTGGCTGGGAATCGCATTTACAAGAGTATCTTGCTCCAGCATACGGCTCAAAATAAGATACTCGAGTATCTTTGAGAGGCCAGACAGCAGACTTATTGGCCTGTATGATGCGACGTGTTGCGTAGGCTTGCCAGGCTTATGCACCATCTTCACCATCGCTAACTTCCAGCAAGAGGGGAAATGACCCAGTCTAAAAGAGTTATTGCATATCAAGACGAGATACAGAATAGCCTTCATCGGCAGCGCTTTAATGGTGTGATTATCAATTTGATCCAATCCAGCCGCTTTTTATACCCTGAACCCATTGAAAATGGGAAATCAGGGTATAATGGTTTTGTGAAAAAGTATGTAACGGGCAGAAGGAGGCGTGGCAGACCCCACAAAGTATATATATTCTTGATCAGCGTGACGAGCTGAGTCGATATAGCCCTGTCCGTCTGTCCGTCCGTCCGTCCGTCCGTCCGTCCGTCCGTCCGTCCGTCCGTCCGTCCGTCCGTCCGTCCGTCCGTCCGTATGAGTGCGTCGATCTCAGAAGTTATAAGAGCTAGAGAGCTGAAATTTGGCATGCATACTCGTGTGTACCATACGCAGTACGAGTTTGCTTTATTTTTTCGATAAATCGTCCGATAACTTTTTTATCGAGAATAATCGAAAAATTGATTTTGTTTTTTTGGCCTAACTTGAACATTTTTAGACCTGGAGTCTTCAAATTTGTGTTGTATATAAAGTTAATCGATACAAAGATTTTGTAATTTACAGATTTTGGATACCACGCCCCCTTCTCCCCCAATTTGTAAAAAACGCATTTCAAGTACTAGAGACTTGTGCTTTGGAATGTACACCCATATTTATCATATGATTACACTCTGAAAGTTTCATTAAGATCTTATGTCTACAAAAGAAATTATTCGACAAATAAATTCTCATAATATTGCCCACACTGCAGCGCAGCCCAACCGCAGTCGCTGCTTACTGCGCAGTTAGCAGAGCGCAGGCTTATGCGTGCGTGTGGATGCATGTGTATGTATGTGTGCATAAAAGAAGTGCAGAATGATTAGAATATCAGATTAGAGGGTTCAGGGTATCTCCTAGTCGAGCAGTCTCGACTAGAGCTTTCTTACTTGTTTGTTCTCTAGCGTGCTGATGTGACTGATGACCTCAGCCGCAGTGACTGGCCGAAATGAGACTGAAGCAGTCAAAGATGGCTGGCTAACTTGAGCCTCGATCTCGGCCAGATCACTGGGCGGCGTAGTCACGATTGGCTGAAAACGCTGCTCAAGACTTGCAGCAAATGTTTCGGCCTTCTCGGCTGTTGTCTTGCACCAGACATTTTGCGCATCAGAGCCATTGCCACTGGAGGACTTCAACAGCGGTAGATTTGGAGCAGGCTGCCGCTTGATCTCGTTGGTCAGTCGCCAGAGCTTCTGCATACTATATCTATCAGTTGGATCGATAGATCTAAATAGCTCTTCCTCATACTTCTGCCTAGCATATATGAGCTCTTTGCGTATGCGATTCGATAGCCTGTTGCAGAGCATCTTAAGCATCGGATTGCGACTTCGAGTCAGATAGCGCTTGACTTGCTTATGGGCCTCGATAAGTTGCAGAGTCTGTCTATTTACGCGATATCTAGTCCTCTTTATCGTGCGTGGGTGCTGTGCATTCGCATAGTTTGCAGCATCTTCAATGTTTTTTACAAAAATATTGACCGCATCATCAATATCGTCAGCACTGTTGATCTCAGTGTTGAGCAAGATTTTGTCGTTTAGATAGCTCTGAAATTTGTTGATGTTAGCGTTCAGATCAAGTAGATGGCCTTTTGCTCTGCTGGTGACAGGCTTCTCAACCAGCTGAACTTGCAACGGGAGATGATCAGAGCTAAGCTCGAAAGAGTCAGTGATGGTCAGCAAATCTCGCCTGATGCCTTTAAATAGCGCAAAGTCAATGGCAGACGGAGTTTGGCGCGAATTAAACGGAAAATGGGTGGGCGACCCAGTTGCCAGAATGTTGCAATTCACTTGTAGAATACTATTGACTAGCATTCGGCCACGGAGACAAGATCTGGCGTTGCCCCACCACTGACTTTTCGCATTCCAGTCACCACCGACTATAAAAGTGTCACCCAAGGATAAAAGCAGGTTGTTGAAATCTTGCCCAGACCAGATGACTTGAGGCGGGCAGTATATTGAGACAATATTGATATGACGGCCATTTTGCAGGCTGACTGAAACTTCGACAGATTGATGCGAGTCGTTAGATGTAAAGCGCATAGCATAATGGCATATATGTTGTTTAATTATAAAGGCTGCACCTCCTCTGCGCCTGTTTGAGGGGTGATTTGCTAAATAAACAATATAGCCATTAATAGCAATGCTATCGCTATCAGTCAGATGCGTCTCAGACACTAACATTATGTCTATATCGTGCTTGACGAGATATAGATTGAGCTCATTAAGCTTTTTCTTGACACCGGCAGCATTCCAAAAAGATATGTTCATGTTGTTGACACGTTGAGATACAGCATGCTGCAGTGCAGCGCTGCGTCTACTGGCATTTGGGGAAGTGGATACATTGTTAGACATTTAAGCGCTCATTGGGACCAAATTGGGCCAACAGGCAGGCCGTGAGTGTGGTCATCATCTCAATGAGTTTGTCTATTTTAGCCTCTAATCTAAAGCTAACTTGCACTGGCATACTTGGCACATTCGCATTCATTGGCTGCTCGAAACGTTGAAAATGAACACCCCCACTAACAGGATGCGCACCCCCATCTATTGGTTGCGGATGCCTACGGCGCGTACTCAGACTACGGCTACGTTTTGGCTGCGGCGGCCGCTGCGCGCTTGCCTGCCTAGGCAAACGAACTTGTTGCTGTTGTTGTTGTTGCTGCTGCTGTTGTTGTTGCTGGCTAACTTTGGTGGCTTTTTGCCTCGACTGACGCTGTTTGCTGCTAATAGCTGCCGGTCCGACAGGCTGAGCAAATTGAAGGCCCGCCCGAAGAGCAGCCGAATAACTGGGCCCTGCACTAACAGTTTGCGGTCGTGACTGAGGGGGGGCTTGCTGAAAAGGATTTGGCATATTTGCTCGATTGCTCTGAGCAGCTGCTTTTTTTTCTGTTCGTATGTCTACAAAGAACACACATTAGTGATCTCCGCCTCTTCCCATTCTCGTACATGAACAGCTGACCTGCAGCTGCATGATGAGGGGAAGAGTACGGGGATACTCTTTATTTATTTAATACTTTACAATAGCATTTTTTATAAATATAAATAGCGCCTATGAGATAATTAAAATCTAAAAAGGACTATATTTGTCGAAACTTTTCATTAAATGATTAAATTTAAATGGCCATAAGTGCACAAAAATAACAGTGCAGCTTAATGTTACAAAATACTAATAAAAAGAGCAAATTAAAGATAATTCAAAATGACAATAAAGTGCTTGAGTAGCTTACAATAGACTAATTAGATGAGTAAGATATAAGTTTAACAATAGTAATAGATGGCATTAATTAATATAATTCAATTTTTTTTTTCATTTATAAGCATCTACAAGATGCACAGAGAAAAATAGCCCCAAGTGGCCAATTGGAATTTTGTCCGTATGTCTAGATTGATCTCTAGACGGCCCGGATGGCGGCGTCTGCCGGGGGCTCCACTGCCGCACACGCACGAAACACGAAACCCGAAACTCTAAGTCGGATCGACACTCGGCTCGGCTCAGCTCGGTTCGGTGCGCACTCGCTGCCGCTCACTCGGACGACTCCAGGGAAACTGGACTGCCCAGCGCCTCCACCAGATTTGAGTACCGATTCGGCTTCGATTTACTCAAAGCAGTTCCAATCCCCGATCCCAATTCCAATTCCAATTGGAAATGGAAATGGAACCGGAGACGGGAAAAGCTTTGAGCAAATCAATTGTCCACCGACTGTGATGGCGAGAATTTCACCAGCAACAGCCGGTAGATGGCCGAATGGGTAGGCGCTAGACAGTCGCTAGAATCCATATCTATCCCATTATTATACCTAGTATTTTGTTTAAACTGGAATGAATTGGCGCCCAAAATTAAGAGAATGTTATCTAACAGGGCTCAACTGGCTAAACAATGATATTAACAGCCGCGCAGGGCTGCCATATCTTATTAAACTACTTAACATAAATGCGAATGTAAAGTGTGTATGTACAAGTGTGTGTGTGTGTGTGTGTGTGTGTATGAGTGAGTGAGTGAATGTGTAAATCTACAAGAAATTGCGTTGCGCGAAAAATCAAAAACTAATAGCTACAATCAAAAAGTGAGCGAATTAACATTAATAGTGAATTAATTAATTAAACTAAATACTAACTATACTAAAATACTACTAATGAAAAAGAAACTGACTAATAATACTACTAATATTGTGTGTGAGTGTGTGTGTGTGTGTGTGTGTGTGTGTGTGTTGTACTATATTTACAGGTTGTTTTTCATGTGATGGCTGCTCGACCGGTGGAGGGGGGACGAACACGAACATCAGAGGCTGGCAATCAAGGAGTGATGCAGCAGATCAGTGGCGACATCCAGCGGGACATCCAAGGAGTACAGGTAAGTAGTAGGAGTGGATTACATCAGGTGAGTATATTTAGAGTAGCAATTGTGTGTACAATTCTAATTCTGTCGTTTACTTGCAGCATCAACTGGAATTTTAAAAGTGAGACTGGCAGTGGAACCAGCCATGTAATCAGCAACAGCACTGGCACTTGGGTGGCCAGCACCAGCTGCTGCATTGACTGCAGTTGCATCCACAACTGCAATGGATATGGACATGGACATGGACATCGACATCTTCATCAGCGGAGACGGAGGCGGCGTCCAGAGTGAAGTTGCCAGCCCGAAGACTGGAGACTGGTATAGGCGCCAGCAGTGCAATATGCACCACCAACACCAGCATCGGCAACAGGATCATCGGCGTCATCAACATCAGTGGAAATGGCGCAGACATCAAGTGGCTTCAGCATCATTAGCTCTGGTGCGAGCAAATGCATGCAGTTATTGGCTGACACCCATAGAATTGGCCAACATCTGTCGTATCGACAAGTGTTTGGCCATGGAGTACAGGCGCGTATTCATCCATATTGTAGTTTGTTTACATTTTGCATAGACTAACCATAATTTGATTAATTCTAGTGCAAAATGTCGTGTCATGGGCAAATGCATGCAGCCTGTCATCTAGCTGCAAGCCCATACACATTGAATGGCCAATTGTCGCCCACAATTGACGACAAGTAACGAGAGTCTCTGTCTGCACCCACAATGACAGCCTGCCGGTCATCAATATGGACACATAGCAGGGAGTGCAGAGCAATTACTATTCGATTGGTAATGTACCACTTCTTGATCACAATCGTAATTCGATAGGAGTCAAGGAATTGATGTAGATAATAATTGTGTTGTTTTTATTATATTGCAGATCAGTCATCATCCTCGCCGCAGAAGCAGCATACTGGAAACCATCGACGCCAACAACAACCAGGATGTGCAGCAAACAGGCAACAGCGAGTCATCTTTGTGCGTATATTGATGTATTGTGACCAAAAGCAGTAATCACGTCGATTTAAAGCTAATGAACAATTGTGTTTGTACTCTCATCTTCTCATTTACACCATGCGCAATTGCGACAAGAGTGCGTTAGATAATAAGGAGGAGTGGATTGTTACTGGGTGAGTATTGATATTATTATTATTAAGTGAAGTGGGTGAGTGTAGAAAATTTATAGTAGTTGAATTAGGTTTGTATAGGCTATAAGAACAGGTAGTCATTATATATTTGGGGTCTCATTTGCAATTTGTTGCCTGCTACTGCTAATGCTGATGCTGGCAGACAAGCAGGTTGTTAGCGCGGACATCATATCTATTAGACGATCCAGCTTGTTGACGATAGCCTTGTTGATGGCTGAATTAGCATTCTCAATTGAATTTGAATTTGCATTTGCATTTGCATTTGGATGCTTGCGTTCGAGCAGCATTAGGCCAATCAATTGATCTAGCTTCATTTCAATACTGCTCGTATTATCCCTGGCACATAGATATTGATGAGTCGGGAGGAGTTGCTGCGCTTGCTGCCTCTGCTGCTGCACCTGCTGCTGCTGCTGCTGCTGCTGCTGCTGCTGCTGCTGAAGTAGTAGTTGCTGCATATTTTGAGGCTGAATGCGTTGAATTTGCTGTTGCTGCTGCTTTTGCTGCTTTTGCTGCATTCGCTGCTGCGGCCAAACACTTGGCTGTTTCACATTTAGTCCAAGTTTAAGTGCGTCGGCATAGCTGCCAACCATAGCATTGCTCAGATTTAGTGGCTGCTTGGGCTGCATGGGCTGCTGATTGAACTGTAGCTGATTGACCTGTTGATGTGTAGTCTTCTTCTTCGCCCTCTTCTTTGACTTGATTGGCTGCTGCTGCTGCTGCTGCTGATGCTGCTGTTGCTGCTGCTGCTGCTGTTGCTGCTGTTGCTGCTGTTGGAATACTGGCTGCTGCTGCTGCTGCTGCTGCTGCTGCTGCTGCTGCTGCTGCTGTAGTAGTTGCTGATGCTGCTGCTGCTGCTGTAGTATATGCAGCTGTTGTTGCTGTTTGCTAGCATTTGTGGCCTTGTTCAGGTGTCTTTTAATAATAGCCGCTGTTGCAGCATTATTATTGCGATTTGACGACTGAGGATTCGCTGTCGCTTTTGTTTGACGCGCCAATTCGGCGACTAGTTTTGAGGCTTGCTGGAAGCCTTGTTGATTGGCCATCTTTTGCTTGCAGGCCTCTTTGAAAGCAACGCAGCCGCGATAGCTTGCCGCATGCTCTCCCAAACAATTGGCGCATTTAGCCGGCTGGCTAACATCGCCCTTTGCTCGTCCGCAATCAGTGGATGCATGGCTGCCGCTGCACTTGACGCACACGAATGGCCGGCGGCAATAGTTCTTCGTGTGGCCAAACTTTTGGCATCTATGGCATTGCACCGCATCGGCGTTGCGCAATATCCTCTCAATTTTGACTCTCTGGCCACCCAAACACTCAATGTTCAGAACATTTGTGCTGTTTGGAGCGGCCACCACTTCAACCTCGAACAGGTCAAGAGGCTGGCGAGTGAATCGCTTCTTGATTACACTGACAAATCTGACCGTATGGCCCAGATCTGTCAGTTGTTGACGAATCCAATCTGTTGGCGTCGAACGATGCAGATAGCGTATGCAAAATCTAAATCCTCGATCCGCTGCCAATTGGTAGGTGTGCGATACAATGCTCTCCTGAGCGAAGTGATGCACAAGTTTGCGATATGCCGCAATATTGGCGCATTGAATGCGCAGACCTTGCCCAGCTGTCGGTTTAGTGTAGAAATTAGCCGTACCGATCGCCTTCTTAATCCCCTCCAGTACTGGCATTATGTCTGGCACAAACGGCAAGTACAATGGAGTTGGCCGATTCTTGCGACCACCATTCGCATTGCCATTGCCATTGGCATTCGTATTGGCATTGTCATTGTTATCGATGACCTCATCCTCATCCACCTCATTGTCATCGTCATTGAGATCTTCATCCATATCAATATCATTAACAGCATTTGCATCAACATCATCATCATCATCATCAATTGACAATTGACACTTGTTGTTGCTCTTGCTGTTGCTGTTGCTGTTAATGATGTTCGATTTATTGGCTCCATCTGTTGGCCGCTGATCAGTTGCAGCTTTGTTAGCATTTGCAGCAACCAATTTGTGCGCAGCTGCCATGGCGGCAGCTTTCTTAGATGTGGTCGGGGCATCTTCATCAATAATATCGGATGCAACAACCAGTTGCTTTTTGAAAATCATGGCAGACAGCTTTCGGTTAGCTGGTGCATTGCTGGCAGCCATTTTACGGCACGTTGCCACTGCCGAGGCAGACAGTGGAGGTGGCGGCTTGATACATTTATTAGCCTCGCTGCCGCTAAATAAATGATTCAGCAATTCATTAACATCAGCAGAGGGAAACTCATCGGATCCATCAGCGAATGAGTGACTGACTATCTCATCATGATCAGCTGCAGCTGCTGCTGATTGTTGTGAAGCCGAATCGCAATCCATATTCAGTTTCAGATTGAACTTGGATTTGGATTGAGACTTGGAATTAGATTTGCTTTTGGTTGAAGAATCGGCTACAATTGCAGTGGAAATTGTAGCAGAATTTGTAGTGGCTTTTGCAGTTGACAAAGTTGCTCGAGTAGATGGCGTTGGATTGCCACCAACGCCATCACTCGACAATTGTTCGCATCTCTGCAGAACTTTCAGCAGCTCGCCATCATCGATGGTGGTGATGTCGCTGCTATTGACGCTGTTGCTGTTGTTGTTGTTGTGGAGCTTGTTGGAGCAATCAGCTTCTGATAGTAGCTGAAAGCTATTGCCGAAGTTGGCGTCCTTTTTTGCCGCAATTTTCTTATTAGATTCCGTATTAGATTTTGATGTCTTTGATTTAGGGCTATTTCCCTGATTACTAGCTGGCCTCTTGTTCGAGATTAGCGCCTCATTGTGCATCTCGAGTTTTTGTAGTAGCTGCTGCTCATCCTGCTGCCTCTGCTGCTTGTGCATTTGCTGCTCCTGGGCCAGCATTGCGTGCATCGCACGCGCCAGCACAGTGGCAGCATTCTCTTTGGCCTGACCATTATTACAATTGCTATTGCCACCAACCTGATTTGGCCCACTCGCCTCGCGCAAGCCAATTCCAGCCAGTAGATAATCGTCAAGGGAATCAACATCAACGTCACCATCATCATCATCATCCACCTCCTCCTCATCCACATCATCCACAAACAGCTCCTCGTCAGCGCCAGTCTCGTCATGGTCGGCGAGACTGCCCGAGAGTGCGTTGTACATGATCGTTTGATTAGGCCACTGGACACACGTACGCCGACAGTTATTGGATTGTTAGATGGCACTAGTAGAAATATCCACTAAATTTAGCAGTAAGAGTTGTTGGAGTCTCTGTCTCGGATTAATAGCAGTTTTGAATAATTCACAAAAACAAAAACCAACAAGAAAAGAAAAAACACTAGATTTTCACTTTTAATTATTGGCTGCGATTTATTCATGTAATTATTGACTTTTTTATATTTCTTTCAGATTTTTGTCCGTATGTCTAGATTGATCTCTAGACGGCCCGGATGGCGGCGTCTGCCGGGGGCTCCACTGCCGCACACGCACGAAACACGAAACCCGAAACTCTAAGTCGGATCGACACTCGGCTCGGCTCAGCTCGGTTCGGTGCGCACTCGCTGCCGCTCACTCGGACGACTCCAGGGAAACTGGACTGCCCAGCGCCTCCACCAGATTTGAGTACCGATTCGGCTTCGATTTACTCAAAGCAGTTCCAATCCCCGATCCCAATTCCAATTCCAATTGGAAATGGAAATGGAACCGGAGACGGGAAAAGCTTTGAGCAAATCAATTGTCCACCGACTGTGATGGCGAGAATTTCACCAGCAACAGCCGGTAGATGGCCGAATGGGTAGGCGCTAGACAGTCGCTAGAATCCATATCTATCCCATTATTATACCTAGTATTTTGTTTAAACTGGAATGAATTGGCGCCCAAAATTAAGAGAATGTTATCTAACAGGGCTCAACTGGCTAAACAATGATATTAACAGCCGCGCAGGGCTGCCATATCTTATTAAACTACTTAACATAAATGCGAATGTAAAGTGTGTATGTACAAGTGTGTGTGTGTGTGTGTGTGTGTGTGTATGAGTGAGTGAGTGAATGTGTAAATCTACAAGAAATTGCGTTGCGCGAAAAATCAAAAACTAATAGCTACAATCAAAAAGTGAGCGAATTAACATTAATAGTGAATTAATTAATTAAACTAAATACTAACTATACTAAAATACTACTAATGAAAAAGAAACTGACTAATAATACTACTAATATTGTGTGTGAGTGTGTGTGTGTGTGTGTGTGTGTGTGTGTGTTGTACTATATTTACAGGTTGTTTTTCATGTGATGGCTGCTCGACCGGTGGAGGGGGGACGAACACGAACATCAGAGGCTGGCAATCAAGGAGTGATGCAGCAGATCAGTGGCGACATCCAGCGGGACATCCAAGGAGTACAGGTAAGTAGTAGGAGTGGATTACATCAGGTGAGTATATTTAGAGTAGCAATTGTGTGTACAATTCTAATTCTGTCGTTTACTTGCAGCATCAACTGGAATTTTAAAAGTGAGACTGGCAGTGGAACCAGCCATGTAATCAGCAACAGCACTGGCACTTGGGTGGCCAGCACCAGCTGCTGCATTGACTGCAGTTGCATCCACAACTGCAATGGATATGGACATGGACATGGACATCGACATCTTCATCAGCGGAGACGGAGGCGGCGTCCAGAGTGAAGTTGCCAGCCCGAAGACTGGAGACTGGTATAGGCGCCAGCAGTGCAATATGCACCACCAACACCAGCATCGGCAACAGGATCATCGGCGTCATCAACATCAGTGGAAATGGCGCAGACATCAAGTGGCTTCAGCATCATTAGCTCTGGTGCGAGCAAATGCATGCAGTTATTGGCTGACACCCATAGAATTGGCCAACATCTGTCGTATCGACAAGTGTTTGGCCATGGAGTACAGGCGCGTATTCATCCATATTGTAGTTTGTTTACATTTTGCATAGACTAACCATAATTTGATTAATTCTAGTGCAAAATGTCGTGTCATGGGCAAATGCATGCAGCCTGTCATCTAGCTGCAAGCCCATACACATTGAATGGCCAATTGTCGCCCACAATTGACGACAAGTAACGAGAGTCTCTGTCTGCACCCACAATGACAGCCTGCCGGTCATCAATATGGACACATAGCAGGGAGTGCAGAGCAATTACTATTCGATTGGTATGTACCACTTCTTGATCACAATCGTAATTCGATAGGAGTCAAGGAATTGATGTAGATAATAATTGTGTTGTTTTTATTATATTGCAGATCAGTCATCATCCTCGCCGCAGAAGCAGCATACTGGAAACCATCGACGCCAACAACAACCAGGATGTGCAGCAAACAGGCAACAGCGAGTCATCTTTGTGCGTATATTGATGTATTGTGACCAAAAGCAGTAATCACGTCGATTTAAAGCTAATGAACAATTGTGTTTGTACTCTCATCTTCTCATTTACACCATGCGCAATTGCGACAAGAGTGCGTTAGATAATAAGGAGGAGTGGATTGTTACTGGGTGAGTATTGATATTATTATTATTAAGTGAAGTGGGTGAGTGTAGAAAATTTATAGTAGTTGAATTAGGTTTGTATAGGCTATAAGAACAGGTAGTCATTATATATTTGGGGTCTCATTTGCAATTTGTTGCCTGCTACTGCTAATGCTGATGCTGGCAGACAAGCAGGTTGTTAGCGCGGACATCATATCTATTAGACGATCCAGCTTGTTGACGATAGCCTTGTTGATGGCTGAATTAGCATTCTCAATTGAATTTGAATTTGCATTTGCATTTGCATTTGGATGCTTGCGTTCGAGCAGCATTAGGCCAATCAATTGATCTAGCTTCATTTCAATACTGCTCGTATTATCCCTGGCACATAGATATTGATGAGTCGGGAGGAGTTTGCTGCGTTTGCTGCCTCTGCTGCTGCACCTGCTGCTGCTGCTGCTGCTGCTGCTGCTGCTGCTGCTGAAGTAGTAGTTGCTGCATATTTTGAGGCTGAATGCGTTGAATTTGCTGTTGCTGCTGCTTTTGCTGCTTTTTGCTGCATTCGCTGCTGCGGCCAAACACTTGGCTGTTTCACATTTAGTCCAAGTTTAAGTGCGTCGGCATAGCTGCCAACCATAGCATTGCTCAGATTTAGTGGCTGCTTGGGCTGCATGGGCTGCTGATTGAACTGTAGCTGATTGACCTGTTGATGTGTAGTCTTCTTCTTCGCCCTCTTCTTTGACTTGATTGGCTGCTGCTGCTGCTGCTGCTGATGCTGCTGTTGCTGCTGCTGCTGCTGTTGCTGCTGTTGCTGCTGTTGGAATACTGGCTGCTGCTGCTGCTGCTGCTGCTGCTTGCTGCTGCTGCTGTAGTAGTTGCTGATGCTGCTGCTGCTGCTGTAGTATATGCAGCTGTTGTTGCTGTTTGCTAGCATTTGTGGCCTTGTTCAGGTGTCTTTTAATAATAGCCGCTGTTGCAGCATTATTATTGCGATTTGACGACTGAGGATTCGCTGTCGCTTTTGTTTGACGCGCCAATTCGGCGACTAGTTTTGAGGCTTGCTGGAAGCCTTGTTGATTGGCCATCTTTTGCTTGCAGGCCTCTTTGAAAGCAACGCAGCCGCGATAGCTTGCCGCATGCTCTCCCAAACAATTGGCGCATTTAGCCGGCTGGCTAACATCGCCCTTTGCTCGTCCGCAATCAGTGGATGCATGGCTGCCGCTGCACTTGACGCACACGAATGGCCGGCGGCAATAGTTCTTCGTGTGGCCAAACTTTTGGCATCTATGGCATTGCAAACCGCATCGGGCGTTGCGCAATATCCTCTCAATTTTGACTCTCTGGCCACCCAAACACTCAATGTTCAGATTTCTGTTGGTAATGTTGCAGAGAACACACAATAATGATCTCCGCTTCTTCACACACTCATACATGATCAGCTGACCAGCAGCTGCATGGCGAGGGAAGATAGTACGGAGATACTTTTTATTCATACATACTTACAATAGTAAGTTCTTAAGAATATGAGTAGCGCCTATAAGATACTTAGAAATATACAGAAGGTCAATATTTACCGAAACTTTTCATAAAATGAATTAATTAAATGGCCATAAGTGCACAAAAATAACAGTGCAGCTTAATGTTATTTCTGTTTTGTATGCCTTGACAGAACACACATTAATAATCTCTCTTTCC